>NW_010294681.1:0-21950 GCF_000700745.2 Antrostomus carolinensis
AAAACCTTGCCACGCAAACCCAATACAGACAATTAACACAACTAGGATTTCAGTTTCCCTTCAGCTATTTAAAACATGGTTTCCAACACTTAATTTTGTTTTGTTGTTGTTTTTTTAATGCATTTTTTGGTTACAGTATTTCTTAGAATTGGTGAATGAATATAATTTTATTGCTATTTGCAGACTATTTGCTGAAGTTATCTACCCTTCACAAAAAAAAAAAATCTCTTTCATGTGTACCTCAGCATACTTTCAACTCTGAGGAAAGAATAGAGTTGAGGAAAGATATTTTCTTCAAAATCCTTCTTTCTTGTTCTAACTGTCATCTTTTACCTTACCACCAAAAAAAAAAATAAAAAAAAAAAAATCCCAAAGGAACAAGAAAACAGAAGAAAAATAACCCAAACCCAAAGAAAATACCACCTTTTGACAAAAAAACCCCAAGACAAAAAACAGCCAACCCCCCTCCCAAATAACCATTGTGTCTTTTTAATGGTATGTTTTAGAAATGAGTAACTGTCACAAAATTCAGAAGGTAACTAGTTTCCATGTATGAAGAAAAAGTAGTAACATGTAGAAGAAATTAAAATTACTCTTTTTTTTTTAAAATTACTCCTTCTTAGAAGGAGAAAGAGAGAGAGAAAAAGATTGGATAATTATTTAAAGCTGTGAAATCATTAATACACTGTTCTCTTCTTCTTACCTGTCTTGGAGTAAGAAAGGAGACATCTAGTTATTGTGGAATCTACTGCTAACCATATCAATCTGATTGAAGATATTTTTTTCATTTTTATTTTTTATTGTTGTTTTAAAACAATATTGTTTATGACAATATTTGTGGTTATTTTATAACAATACTAATCAAATATTAATTGCATTTCCAGTTATAAGGTTACGAACTTGCAAATTTAGGAGCTTCAGGCTGCATGTATTTGTATTCAATTTCACCTCCCACTTCTGCTCCCAGTATTTATTTTCCCCTCCTCACTATTGCTTTCCTTTTACGTTCTGATTGTCATCAGACTTTTGATCAATTTGCTTTTTAAACATTGTTCAGAGATAAAGGTTTTATGCAGATTTCACACGTAGAATATCCATAAGCTTTGCTGTCCCTGATAAATGCCATACTCTTTAATACGAACAAAACCACTGTTTAAGCCCCAGAGATTAAAGAATCCAGGTAGAGTAGGACAAATGGCAAGCTGTTGTGTTTTTCATGAACTAGAGTCTTTGGATTTCTATTAGTTTTAGGATGGCTGATACAGTTGAGCAATCAACTGGCTGCAGGCGAAAAAGGAGTGAATGATTGTCTAAATCTTCCTAGAAAAAAAAGGAAAACAAGCTAATATAAAGAACCTTTGTTTCTCATGGACAGTAATGTCTTCCAATGGGGAATCACCCTTCTGGACTGGTCACCTTGCTGGCAAATGTGGACAGCCTTTGTGTTTTCAGTAGGAGTGGTGCTCCTCTGTCCCTGATGCACTTCCAGAAACTCCATAGGAACTTTTACCACATGCCTCAGCTTCCAGAGCCATTCCTTGGGGGAAAATGTGGCAGAAGCCCTCCCTGGGAGCTGTTTTGCTTCTTGATCTATTTTATTCTGAGAGTTTCTGGTTTGGGTAAGTCTTTTACATCTGTAATAGCTGCTATAAATAATTTAGTTTCCTGCATGCAGAAAATAGTGATGATTATTATCTCATAATAAAATAAGTATCTTGAGCTTGATCAGGAAAGAATGATTAGCTTAAAGACATTCCCGTTAGTCTGTGGTATCCAGTTGCAAAATATGTAAGCTTTTAAGGCTATCTATAGCATTTCCTTTTCCTCCATAGAGTTCAGATGAAAACAGACAGGAAACTAAATTATACACAGGATATACTTTTGAGAATTTCAGTATTTTTAAATTCCTCAGACAGAGGAGGGGACGGCAGTACTGCACATTCAATCAAGTCATATTTATGTTCTCTTGCACTTTAATTCAGCCTGCAGACACAGGAGTTACCAGTGGGTTAATGCTTTCTAAAAACCACAGGCTAAAATAATAACAGTTGGGAAGCAATTCCACTTTGTCAAGTGAAAAATGTCATCTAATATTGTCTGTTATTAAAATCAGTGCATAATTCAGTCTTGTTTCTTTTAGTTCTTTTTATGAAAAGAAGAAGGAGAAAAAAAATCTTTTAGGCCTAATTTGTTTCTACAATCCACATCTGTGCACTTGAAGCACATTCTTCCTCATAATAGCAGCTGATGAGACAACTGATGTTTACTCTAAACAGGGCTGCAAATTTAAAAAAAAAATTAGAATTTTTTTTTCCTTTACCCTAAGTTTTACATGCTCAAGAAGGCTGTTAAGTACTTCTTTGCCTAAAGCAAAAGCTACTTGACATTAAGAAAGTGTAAAAGCTGTATTTATAATCAAGAGCTAAGAGTGTTGTGTAGTTTGGATACGTGTGAACAATGGCCCGGGCCCTTGAAATTTATTGAAGGGCTTGCCACAGATTGAAAAGCATATCTTTCCCTGCCTCTTCAAAATTCTGGTACACCTTTGCTTTCCAGCCTCTTTTTTACATCTCGCCTAGTGCTATTAATCAAGAATATCTACTTTTCAAATGTATTTTGCTGAGCCTTAAGGAAGGCAGTGTATTTTTTTTTTTTTTTAATGTTAAGGATCCAGGGACCATGTCACCCAAAAGTTACACTCTGTGAGGTTTCCCCTTTTCTGTCTTTAGCAGAATACAGCTGGAGCCAAAAGCTTTTTTTTTATTTTTTATTTTATTTTTTTTTTTATTATAGCCTGCCTTTTTTACATAACAGGTGGCCGGCAGTGTAAAACAACAATGAATGCAAAAAGCACAACATCAATTCCATCTAAGTTTTTGAGTATTTGTTGGGGCCATTCTCATATTTTCTCTGGCCAGCCATGGTTCTTCACGTACCTTCCTGTCAAATCTGAGGAGGTTTATATCCGTCCATAATTTCATCTGTTTACTAGATAACAAAGTAGAGGAGTATTCCCAACACTAGTGCTGAAGTGGATGAAGTAGCACCTGCACTATGCTGTGGATGAAGAAATGACCAACAGAGATGTTTTCAGGCATCAGTACTTTATTGAAGCTTTGCACTGCTTATGTATTCTTTTTTTCCTCCAGCACACCCCAAGCACTTGGCATTCTTTCACTCTTGATTCGTTACCCCTTATCACACACGCGCCTGAACAATTGACATGATTGGATAATTCCACCTGTTCATGAGCCATTCTTTTACTTCTGACTGGTTACTAATTACAGCACATAATAATCCCTTATCTTGTCTCATACACATTCTTGCTTGTTAGTCCACTTTGTTTTATTTTTCCACTCAAGGTCAGGAATTAATTGCTCAAGGCTGAGACCGCCTGCAGCTTTGGCTCTTAAAGAACCAACAGCACTATATTTCCTGCTCTGACTGATTACATCGTAAAGTGGGGCAGGAACTACAACTTTGTCACATTACACTTTCATGCTCATTTTCATGAATAAATCCAAGGATAGCTAGAGTGGCCTGGTGATGTGGCAAGTAGACAGGGAATCCAAAGGAAAGAAAGACTTGAGTATAGCAGTCATCTGAGGAGGAAAAAGAGGAATTAAAAGTTAGCACAGCACCAGAAGAAGGGACTATGCTAGCTGAGAATTGCCTTACCTACGCGAATTGAGCGTGGGAGTGTCTGCTTGATCTTATGAAAATCAGTTTGTGACACATGATAATAATGTAGTGTTCACTAACTACATGGTGGAAACCCTCAAATGCTCAAGAGGTTTTGATCTCAGCAACTCTATTAAGAGTTTCATGAGAAAAGTCAAGGTAATTCCTGTCAGTCAGGATATACTCTGGTTTAGATAGTTCAGTGTGTGCACACAGGCTGAGCAAGTGTGTTTTCCATCATTCATTGTTGAACCTCTTGGGAAAAATTCATGTTGCTCAGTGTACTTCCAAAGATCAGTATGTTGGAGGATTGACCTTTTGCTTAATCTTTTCTTTTCTTTGATTTGTTTCCTTTGTGTAGGTACGTTTTTGCAACTGCTAAGCCTTTGTTGCCATTGCCCTTTCATGTAGACCTGGTGTGAATCTTGAAGGTATGATGGCTTTGGGACAGAGGTGAATGCTGTCCCTGTTCCACTAAAGATCATATTTTATTCAGACTAAAGATATATTTTTAAATTAAATTTTTTAAAAAATATTGTAATCCTTAATTTATGCAGTGGAGAATGAATAGAAACTGTTTTCACTGTTACCGTTTGAAATTACCTTTTGGTTTTTTAATACACCTGTAAAAGACAGACATTTTTAAATTAATTATCAAAACAGAACTTGAACTGATTCACAGAATGTACAGTATAAATTTTTATGTAAAATAGTTTCTAAAAATATCCAGCTTATCCTGGAAAAGCTACTTGGCTAAATAGTGAAATGAAATGTAGCTGCTGCTAGAAACAGATTTATTTCCACACACAGCCACCCCCCCCCTCCTCCCCCAACAGTGTAGTTAGAAGTTGACTATTCAATTATTCAGGGAGAAACTGAACAGAAACATCGTGACAGTCTAATTTTTAAAAGCTGCCATGCTTTTCCAGGTAGCACAATTAGACACTGTTTTTGATAGGAAGCTTTAGGAATCTTAAACCTGACAATTATGCAAATTCAGTAAATCAACAAAACATTTCTCATCTTGGATTTCATGTCTAGAGGGTTGCCTTCAGCTATATTTGAAAAATACTGTATTTGTTTTCCTTTATTTTTATTTCCCTTCCTTTCTTATTTTATTTAATTTTACATTACAACCTCTATAGCATATTAGCTTCTGTAAAAAGAGAGTAAGACAGATTTTGTTTTCAGTGACTTTTCAGTTGGCATTTTCATTTATTGAAACTCACCAGGAGGACCATGTTTCTTTCACAAAATTACATGAAAAGGTTAGACAATTCAGCCATTGAAATAGTGACTTTAAAACCTCAAAACATTTCAAATCCTTCCCTTAACAAAAGAAACACGTGGATTATATGATCTTTTCACTTAATCCCACAGTCACTTATTAATAGAACAGAAGGATATTCAACAGTGAATATTGTAAAGAAATTCAGCATCTTCAATGTAAATATTTTTTCTTTGTCTCTAGCACTTGCAGACAACTTCTTTGTAAAGTACATTTAATTTTGCTTTTAGAAGCCAGAAAGATGCTGGTAAAAGCTGTGGAAGGACTATTCAAAGAACAGAGGGACAAATAAGAATTTAATCATTCAAGTGTCATGTAATTAGAATGAATTGACACTTCAACAACTTCCATGTGGAAGTATAACTCTCAAGCTTTGTGAAGGAATATTCTAACTAAATAACAGAGTAACATCATGTTCCCAGAATGTTCAGTATTCCTTTGGATACATAGTGACTGATCTAATGAAAAAACAGTAAGAATATTGTTATTATTTTGCAAATCTGAAGAAGTAGAATTATATCTTCTCTAATATCCTCTAATATTTTTTAGTTTCTTAGTTACACTAGTTGAAGAGGAGCCCATATTTTATGTTGGTTTTGTCACCAGTAGGAAAGATTCACGTATTTGGGTGTTATGTCTTCATTTAATGAAGGTAGAATTAATGGAGACCTGGATGTTACCAAACCTTCTGGATTGATTTTACTCTTGCTTCCTAACCTTTCCCTTCCCTCCCCTGCTTCCCACTACTTTTTGTCACCAAAACCAATTCAGCTACAGAAGAAGAACACCCACAGTTGTAACACTGCTTATTCACCTCTCCAGTCACTTCACATAATAACTTTGCCCTTTGCTGGTGCAGTTTTGCCAGTCCTTGCTTCTTCTACAAGTGTGTGGATAAAGTGCCATTCCTTCTGGTTGCCCAGGGAAATCTATGTGATAATTTAATTATAAACCATGTTCTTTGTATCTTAGAAGAAATAAGCATGGCAAAACTGTTTGCACAAACTCATTTGTGATTCCTTGATTAGAAGTACTTACTCGATAACAGGCTGACAAAGGCTCTCAAGCAGTCACATTTGGTGAAAAAGCAATAATGTTGCGCTAAGAAACTAGATGCAATTATTCTATGCTCCAGCTTTCTTTTAAGAGTCTCTGCTCAGAGTAGATTTTAATATACAGCACAAAATCAATATTTGTTTAGGCAGACATAATCTGGATATATATACCTAGAGCTGACACCCTTCAAAGAGAGAGATCAGCTTTATTTGGATGCTACAGAACAACATACTGGGAGTTTTTGAATGGAGGTTCCCCATTTCAACTACAGACTACTTCAAAAACTCCATGCTTTATGGACTTTGCTTCCAAGTAATTAAGACATTAATCATTATCTTGATTGTTGTGCTTTCTCTTCCATTGCTGCCTCATGTTGCTAGTAAGTATTAGATTATATGTCTTTAATACTTAATGTTTAGCTGTTACTGGTTCACAGCATAACATGCATTTTGAGGATAAGAACTTTAAAAGCTTTTGTAATTGCCTAAATGTAACAGAAAAAAAAGAAAAGTCATTTGATTTCAGCTATTATCAGAACTCTTCTATGTTGAAAGCATCAGTACAAGATGGTTTGACATATTCTTCTTTTCAGGAAAAAAATATGAACGGGACATTTGCCTTCTCAGGCTCACACATATGTGTTATATCTGCTGTGTTTCCACTAGGACATGAACCATTCCCCACCTGGAAGCAATTAACATGGCACCGTACTGGTGCTATGGAAGTCCAGTGACAGGCTTTATTACTGCTAGCAACACTGTCCACTGATGTAGCTAAATGGCTTCTTCGCTCATTTGGTAACCGTAAAGAAATGCTCACCAACAATCTAACTTCTATGACAAATGCAGTAGAGCATGGGATAGCACTGCTGTATTTTCATATTTTGTCTTATGTTTTAATTTATTTGAAAGCGGAGTTGTGCTATGTGCATGTAATTTCCAGATACATCTTCATGAATAAATTATAAACCATAGAATCATAGAATGGTTTGGGTTGGAAGGGACCTTAAAGATCATCTAGTTCCAACCCCCCTGCCATGAACAGGGACACCTTCCACTAGACCAGGTTGCTCAAAGCCTCATCCAGCCTGGCCTTAAACACTTCCAGGGAGGGGGCATCCATAACTTCCTTGGGCAACCTGTTCCAGTGTCTGACCACCCTCACAGTGAAGAACTTGTTCCTAATATCTAATTTGTAAATCTGGACATTGGAATTGCTGAACTTAAATCAGGTGTTTATAGATGGAGTATTATAACTCACATCTTTGAAGTGGTCATAGATATAAACTCTTTCATTGCCATCTGTTTTCTAATACTGTATTGCATTTCTGTCATGGTATGCCTTATTACGTAAGCTTAGTATTTACATCTTACTAGAGACTTTCTTGGCCAAGATTTCCAAGAGTTGCTTTTTTGCCTAGGTGTGAAATGGGAGTTTCATCCAAAAAATCAGCAAGTGTTCAGGCCATAATCTACTTTCAAACGGAGAACAAAATTACCATTTCCTCTGATACTGAGGATGATAAGCAGGAAGGCTGTGTAGAGGGCTATCGATTGAATCGAACAGGTTGTGTGCCAGCACACTGGGGTGTTCCCAAAGCTTTACTAACAGAACTGCTGGGCTAACAGCTGGTAATTCAGAAAAGAAACTGCCATAGTTTCTAGGCAGTAGTTTTATGATTCTGTTCATAGCACACTGTCACCCAACAGGTTAACCCATGCATCTCAATAAACTGAGAAGCATAATAATAGTAATTAATAATTCAATAAACTGGGAAGCTTTTGCGCAATGGCCAGCCAAGTTGGTTGATTTGCAGAAAGGTAGAATCTTTTACTAGGACTTGGTGCACGTGACTTTTGTTTGTTTTAAGGAACATTAAGAAGTGGCTTAGATTTTGTAGCTGATTCCACCCTGTTAGCAGACCAAGTGATTGATGACATAATCTAATCCCTAACTCTGTGATATGGATATAGCCGGGAATGAGAGGCTTGGAAAAGCAGAAAGGAAATTTTTAAAACATATGAGCATGCAATTAGAATAACAATTTATCTGTTGCAAAATTCAGTAAGAATATGCCTGCTTTGCAGTGCTTGTAAGCAGCTGCAATAAAAATAATCAAGAATTGTTGTGTCAGATAATTTGATGCTAATATGGTGTCCTGTTGCCTTTTCTAAGCACAGAGTAGAAAATGGCATAGTAAAGCATAATTGTGTGATATATGCAGAGCTTTTAGTACTCTTCCCAGTATTTGTCTAAATTAAGCTGAATAATTCATCATAAGCTAATTAGTTAATTAGTGTTCCATTCCAGTGGAACTTGCACTATTTCTGAGTTTCATTTTCTGTCACATTACATTCTGAAAAAATGTCAATAACTTTTGCATCTAAATTCTTTCCTCTACATCATTTTTTGCAGTTTACAAAAAATATTTTGTCTGTTCTAATTCTGTAAGTGCCTTTTTTGTTTTGTATCTCCCACTGCACCTGTAACAAAAATTCTGCATGTGAAATGTATCCTAGCAGTGTAGGATTCACAGTGTAGAGAGTGGCAGCTAAGGGTACAAGCTACTTGAAGGAATGCAGGGGCATAGACTGATGTTATTACTCTGGACTACAGTGCTGTAAAGACAGCTGAATGGGGCACTCAGCTGAGGCAATACCTTAAGCTGTGTGCTTTTAAGCTTCCCTGATTTTAAGCAAGTTCTAGCTTTTATGATTTTCTGAAGCACTCTGACACCTTCTTAACTACTACCACAGAAGTGGAGCTCAGTGGCTCCCTATTTTAAGGGCCAGCAATAAAGCTTAGCAGGTACATGTGAGCTTTGTAAGACTCCAAACGAATTACACCATGTTTATCGGTATACACAGAATAAAATGAGCATGTGTACTTTCTATGTCTCAGCTTTTCCTTGCTTTCTGTTAGGCATATGTTCCAAAGCTTTTGTGCTTTGAATTTTATTGTTGTTGTGTGTTTTTTCTGGATTATTCCTCTTTTCCTTCCATTTAGAACCTGAAAATTTTCTTCCTCGAAATTTCAAAATACAGAAATGATTTTTTTGTAACTTCTACTCCCTTGACTTGCTGCTTTTTCTTTAGGAAAAATATTTTTCAGAACTAAAGACAAAAAAGTAAGAGCCAAAAATACTGGTTTGCACTACAAAATAGCTACATCTTTGTCTGTTGGGACATACATTTGACTACATGATCACCATGGTCTAGTAGTCCTCTACTATAATCTTGAATTGAATCATCATTTGGATCTTCACATTGGGATGGAAAGGAAGAACAAAGTGCAGAGATAATCTGCAGATTAGATTTTTTTTAAAAATTTAAAAATGATACTTAAAGATATTGTATTTCCACAGATTCAAAATATCAAAAAGAAATAAAAACCTTTAAAATCAACTGTCCCTGATTTTGAAGTAAATATGACAGGAATTAAGTGCACATGACTACCATATTGAATTGCTATGCTTCCGCTGTGAGAAGCTTCAACAAACTCCCCTGGCTCCAAGGTGGATTTGCCCTCAACCTGGGCTGAGCTAATTAGCAATAGAAAACACTTCTTCAAATCCATATTTATGAGGGGAAGAACAGGCTTGGGAAGGAAGGAGAGTGCCATCAGGGGACCATTATCTTGAACCAAAACCAACATCAACAACATGAGGAGGAGAGGAGGAGACAGAAAACTTCAGACACCCAGATCAGCAAGGAGAAGAGTAGGGAGAGGTAAATGGAGTCCCCTGCAGCCCATGGAGTTTTAACAGCGGAGCAGATACCCACGTGTAGGCCATGGAGGACTCCTAGCTGGAGCAGGAAGCTGTGTCCAAGGGTAGCTGTGACTACACTGAGAGCTCATGGTGAGCAAGAAGACCTCAGAGATGCTCATGTCAGAGCAGAGGGATAAGATGTGCTAGACTGGAGACTCATCTGCAGTTGTGGATGTCCCCATGCTGGAGCTGGGAGCTGCCCCAGAAGAGGTCCATGACTCCGTGGGAAGCTCACATTGAAACACTTCTGTTCCTGAACTTTTTTTAGTCCACAGGAGAGACCTCATGACAGAAAGAGTAGCGTAGATGAACTGATTGCAACCCCCATTCCCTGCCCCCTGTGTCACTGGGGGGCGAGATGGTAGAGAAATTAGGAGCAAAGTGATTTGAGCCTGGGAAGAAGAGAGGGGTGGGGGAAGGTTTTTTATGATGTGTTTTTTATGACTCACTATCCTACTCTGATTGGTAACAAATTAAATTGTTTTTTCTTCCCCAAGTTGAGTCTGTTTTGCCCGTGACCATAATTGGTGAGTAACTCCTCCCTGTCCTCACTTCAACTCATGAGCCCTTTGTGTTCCTTTCTCCATCTCACCATGTGGAGGGGAGTGAATGAAGGGCTGTGTGGTCTTAGTTGAGGCTGAAACCACCACAGAAGTGAAAGATTGTTGCAGAATAAAGGACATGATCACTTTGCATGCTTGGGCCCAAGCTCCATGGTTCAGCATCTCTTGAATTGCTGCCCTTGTCGTGCCCAGTTTTGTACTGTCAGACGTGTTTCAGCTGAAGGGTGGCAACTCCAAACTGACATGACGGACAGGAGCTTCTCTTGGTGCCCCACTTTGGCTGCTTTGTTCCATTGCAAAATAAACCAGGTGGTTTGTTGTTACAGAAAAGCTGTCCATAATCCAGAAATTATCAGTGCTGCTTCAGGCTAACAATTAAAGCTAAGCTTTTGAACCTTGCCTCCCAAATATCTGGGAAGTAGTCACCTAGTCAGAGTCAGATCCTTTACAAAGTTACAGGGCTGTGGTCTCTGTGAGTGTTCCTCTACTGAGGCAAAGTGGAATGGTTTGTCTTAAACCACCAGTGGGTGAAGGTTGCCCAGGGTGTGGAAGGACTAGAGACTGCTTGCTCACCTGGCCGCCACATCTGAAATACAGGATGAAAGTTGGTGACCACTAGTAAGGCTCAACTGCTTCTATATTCTTTGTCTGACTTTGTCAGTGATCCCTTGCCTTGCTACTGCGTTTAAACTAAAGTCTCTGAATTTGCTATGTAGAAGAAATGATAAAACCTGGAAGACAAAAAAGAAAAAAAGGTCAGAAAGCTGTCTTTTTTGCTTTTCTAGTTTACCAACTTCTCATATACCCAAACAGGAGGCAGTGTGCCTGCAACAGTATGTGATCAGGCATGAGGGGGTGCACAAAATTTTTGCATACAAGGTAATGATAGGAGAAAGATATCTCTTTAGGAGGGGTAGCAGAGCAAGGTGTTGGAATTTTATCAGTTCCCCAAACTGCCCTAACTCTCAAACTAAGGATGGTTCTAGGAAACAGCAGTAATGAAGGATGTCACATTTGCAATGTGTAAGTGTTGCGTGAAAGGGTTGGTAAAGCAATTTATCAGGAAATAAACCCCCTTGCATTCCAACTCACCCTCAGATAACTGGCGGAGCTGGGGGCAGCCAGGCTTAGATCCTGAGTGATGCCCAATTGAGCGCTATCAGTCTGACAGCTGTGGGTGCACTGAGTAGTGTGCTGCACTCCTGTACCCATGATTTATGGACCTACACATCTAATCCTGCAGAATTTAGCACAGGTCAGTTGGGGTGGCTGGTTACAGACACAATTTGACAAGACATCAAAAATCTGGGCACATCAGTGCCAGATCCAATTGATAGTGTCCCACACCCATCGGCCAGTCACAATCTATGGACTCTCACGGCCTTAACAGGCAGCAGCCTGGCAAGAAATTGTGCAGCAACTCTGTAAGCAAATGAAAGCACCTTTAATAGAGCAACAGGATTAATACAGATTCGTATGGACTGCCAGAGATAAACCACTGTCTGCAGAAGTATACACAAACATTAAGGTTACAATTTATGAAAAGTGTTATTAATTGCTAAAAGGTGACAAGGGACTACAAAGCGCTAAATTGGTAAAATAATTCTCTAGAGATTTTCTAAGTTTCCAGGGAAGATCCTCAGAAACATCTAAGTCTAAGTCTTACCCAAAGGTGTCCCAATGAGAGGGAAGAGAGGCTCAGCCCATCGGCTGGTCCCAGGGATCAGAGGTCTGTGATGGAGTTGTCCTTGACTTATCAGTGATGGCATCTTCCCTGACCGTGATGGTGTCTTACCTAATTCTCTCCTTTCTTGGGGCTATTTTTATACTATTTTTTACCTGCAAGGTGGAGCTTGAGTGACTCCAGTCATACCTTTATGGGGGTTGGCAAAAAGGCACTTTCGTTCCCCTTTTATGGTAAGTTACCAAAACTTAGAGATGTGCTCCGTAAGGGGGAAGGAGTGAGGAGTTATGGTTTTGTCAAGGTCCACAAAGGGAGGTAGTTGTCAAAAGGGGCTCCAGCTGTCGTTCCAGAATCACAGATAGACTATACATCAAGCCTTGTACCATGCTGTGATCAAGACAAGAGCTGAAAAGCAAGCCTCAGCTGTCTCCCATCCCTTGTTTTTTCCTTGATAAGCAAGCAGGCCTAGTAGGGAGGCAGCCTTGGAGAAGATTCTTCACATGCCAGCTGTAATTTTCCCTTGGGATCGTTCTTGACATTGTACCTTCCCTTAGTGTGTGGACACAACAATTTTCTGATTTTTAGTTACCTCCAGCAATTACTCCATAGTAAGATGTGCAGGAGTCACACTCCTTTTCTGGGCCTGCATGTTGCCCACTGTAACTTGGCAGAGCACAGGAAGAGGCAGAGATTGCATGTGAAGAGAGACCAAATCAAATTTTGGAAGTTCTTGTAAAGAACTATGAGTGTGTGACTATTATTGCCTTTAGCAGGTGTGACTAATAACAGGAAAATATGTTATCAGATGAACAACTTTCCCTGATACTAATTTTCTTTTTACATGGTTGTGTAATTGGTTAAAAAAAAAAAAAAGATAACTATGGAAACACAGAAACATCACCCAATGTCGTCTTCACTCGTGTTTATTTTTAACACTATTGAATCTAATGAATGTTGCTTCACAGGTTGAAAAATATTTTTCTGAATGTCCTTACAGTAAAAAAGGTGCAAATGAGGTTTGATGTAAACATTCAGCCATATTTGATTTAAAATACTTATTGCTAAGGAAGTGCAAGGAACACAAGATACTGATAATGCGTGAAATTTTTCCCAATCTTTGTGAAAGTTCAGTCTCTCTTTCAAATTTTGTGAATTGAATCAGTGGTAACTCAATTCCTGAAATGAGGAAAAGATGATCCTGGACCTCAGTATGAGAAACATTAGGTTTTGAGTACTTGAGTGCCTACTATTGCACTCTTATACAATCAAAATTTTTGAAAATGCTAATAACTGAAGTTTGTAAGTACTGCTTGATTTCCATACCTTGAGAATTATAGTTGCATATTTAGATTCCTAAATATTGATTTAGGAAGTGAACATTAGGAATATCTTCTATGTCTTTGCCAGCTACTTTGTCTAAATTCTAAACACATTCTATGAAGAAATGTGTCTATCTTTTTATTGGGCTGTGAAAATTCATGCTGTTGGTGAAAAGCAGAGGTGTTATTGAAATACCATTGCTCTTAAGTTGATATTAGCAGGGGCACATAAATGGTGATCAATGCCATCAGTAAAAGTGAAGACATAATTTTAAAAAGAGCAAAGATTTTCTAGCTCTATCATTGTGATAAGCTGAAATTTTCCTCCCTCATTTTTCTTCTCCTCCTCACCTTTTTTCTCCATCCTCCTAGTTTTTCACAAAAGCAGTAAATTTCATTTCACTGGTAACCCACATGTAATTTTAATCTTAAAATGAATTTATAAGTAGAATTTTGTAAGCCAAACATGACAGACTAGGGACACCTATTTAGAGGAGAAAAAGAAGGCATACACCACTTCTCCCTCTAAAACCATTACATCATTGGTATTTTAAGTCAAAGTAACATAACCCAATGTTCAGGAAAGTATCTCTGTTATATTAAGTTTTAGCCTTAGTTTTTTTCTAAATAGGGACCAAATTTACGATTTTTTAACCTCTCTGTAAGGAGTAATGTTAAATTTCTGCTTAAAAAAATAAAACAAACAAATCTTTAGAAGACTACTTTGCAGGAAAAAATTAACTAAAAAAAACCCCAAAACAAAATGAGATTATTTAGTGATTATCTTTGAATGATGGAGAATTTATTGACTTGATCAATATTTTACTTGTAAAAGCAAAATATTTGGTTCTCAGATTGCAGTACTAAATATTTTTCTACTTTGGTCAACATAACTTTTGTACTCACTAGAGCATTTCAATTACAACAAAACATTAAACCTAATGCTACCAATGAATAGAAACCTTTTGCTCTTCCACTAATTATGAGCATACAAAGAGAGCTACACAGAGCTTATCCTAACCACATGAAATTAAACCTAACCTAATTAATAATTTATGTCTTTTTTCACTATAGTACTTGAGAATGGTATTTTCCCATTTAAATAGTAGTACAAAACATGCTAAAGGTTAAATCCGCTCCTGCAAAGGTGGCTGAAGATTTTTGAGATTCCCCTTTCTTTGGCTTTCATACTGTCTTAGGACAAGTCAATATTTGTGAAGTGTTTTTAGGAGCACCTTTAGGCCAGATGGTAACTAGCCACTGGGACATCCTTTTGAGACAACAAAGAAGTGACTTAAAATCTCAGATTGCACAATTGTGCCAGGGGTTCCACAGAGCCTTTCAAATACCAAACAAATTGGTATTCTTTAAATGCTTTTTCTGTGTTTCCCTCTGAATCTGCTCTATTTGCAGGAACCCACAATGTGGAAACATCTTCCACATTCACACGATCCTGTTGATCATTACTGCAACTGTTTTTTGGGACTATTGACTTCTTAACCCATTCATTATTTAATAAACACCAGATCCATTCTACTAGTAATGCTTCAGGAATTGCCTTGAAGCATTACTGCTGGCCATGTTATTATAACCCTCACCTGAGATGTGATGAAACTCACATTCTCATGTGGAAATGTTTAAGAATTTCCTTCTCTGATCTTGACTATAACATTCTCCCTAAGGAAAAAAGCCTCTTTCTAAGGAGGGTTTCATTGAACCAGTTACTTGGTGAGGCTTTTTTCCTACTCAGTCAGCATTTGCCGATGTAAATGGTGTCAACAGAAAAATTCTGACAGATTCTGGTCTCCAGGTAAATCGATTTTATGTTTTTTCCTGTAATCATATAAAAGTTTATTTTCCCCTTTGAATGTGTTTGGGTGTGTTGCTGTGTGGTTTTTTTCTTTTGTTTTATTTTGTTTGGTTTTTTTTAACTCGATCCTTATTATATCTTCTCATAATTCTGGTTTGAAATAGGCAAAAAACCACCTTTGAATATTAAGAAAGAATGAGATAAATCCAAACATGAAGTAATTTTCCACAGGAATGGTTGAAAATAGATTTCTAATTTTAGTTAGAAGTTGGAGTTTGTGTATCTAGCTTCACATTTATGGAGAAGCAAAAATAAAATCAAATTATATCTAATTATATTGTACAGGACAATACATGTATGTCCCATTTAACTACTAGTGAGAATAAATTAATTTATAGGTGAATGAGGAACATAATGTAGATGAGGAACAGAATGTCTTTGGTGATACCAGTATATTAGGCTGATATGTTAATGTGACATATGCTTATTGTGGTGGATTTCACTGAAGTGCTATCAGTTTAATTGTGTAACTAACAGTGCAGAGAAGTAGAAGAGAAATAATAATTAAAGTGTTGCCTTCTAGAAACTTTCTTCTTCTCCTTTGTGAAGTGGATAAAAGGAGGTATAGTAACATCACAAGTAGAATAAATAACAGTTTGAGGTCAACTGTTTATGACTTTACTGGCATATTTCTTTTATACAAGCAGAATATTTCAGAATGTGCTTGTCCAAGTCACAGTCTGCCACACACTCCATTGGGGCTTTGCTTTTCCTATGTAGGTTTCAACAAAATTCTTATAGCTACCATCATTATTTCCTGCTAGCATGCAGTACCTGCTTTGTAGTTTTCTGAGAAATGTTGAGTGGCCTTGAAGGGACACAGTGAAAACTTAAAAAAAAAAAAAAAATTAGTTCAAGGTATTAGACTTGCATTTTCTTGAAGAGTCTGAGAAAGAGCAGGGAGCACAACACAGTGACAGATTACCTCCTCCTTATTAACAGAGGGCAGAAAAAACCTTACAAGAAAGGCTAGGGACTTGTTGTCACTGTGCCACTTCGCAGTCCGTTAAATTGTCTAATCCTGTAGAAAGCTGACAGGCCTCTCGGGGTTCTGCATCTTCTGAATGCACATAAGGCAACACATGAAGATTTTTTTTTTTTTTTTTAGAGTCAGTGAACCCAGTCTTGCAGGAGGTCAGAAGCCTTGCAGATATATCAGATGCAAATTTCAAAACTCTTGCCTGTTTCCAGAGGGGCAGCTGGCCCTTCAATAGGATTGAAGGCTAGTCTTTGCCCATGGAAGTTCAAGACTTTTCTCGAAGGCTGTTTACTGGATGGAACTAAGGACAGATTAGTTATGAGTCCTTGCTTCAATATTATGTTTTTGTAGATAATACTGAAATGTTTAATCAAAAATATGTTTATCACAAATTGTTATTTTTTTAAAAATGGGAAATACTAAACTATAAGAATAGACTAGGATCTAAGCCTAATAAAGTGGTTTAACTATGTGCCAGAAGAAACACCTGAAAGAAAATATTAGCCCTGCCTCTATATTAGGCCTCGATTAATTCTGGATAATATAGTTTTTTATAATTTTAGGAAATTAAAAAAATAATTAGATACTCTAATGTTAATTCTAAGAGGAAACTGGTGGTCTGAAGAAAATAATTGTGGCATAAAAGTATGAGGCCAACCTCAGTTTGTAATCATTCACATGTGCTTGTCTTTTGAATGCAAGCCTTAGAGTACAGGATTTTCTTTTTCTTTTTAGCAATTGTTCTCTACTGGTCAGCTGCACTAATCACGAACCAATTTGGTGAAGGTACAAAAACTACTTAACAATTAAATAGATGTTTGTAAAATACTTTGAGAAGCTTTAGTGGAAAGTGCACTAGAACAAGTGAAAAATGGAAGCATTACTGAACCTGTTCATTTTATCTGATTGACATGAATTGGTAGTGTTTTGGTGATACTTTAAAAATATTTCTCCAGGAGTGTTTTAACAGACACTCCGGGAGTGTCTGCTGAGCCTACCCTTTGTGTTACGCCTTTCTGAAAATATATTTTTAATATTATAATTCAGAATGCCTTGCTAAGATGATGATATCTTAATTATAGCTAATTATGCTTTCCTTATTTTTAATTTTTCATGCTATTCATCTTACATTTACCAGAACCCCAGCAAAAAAAAAGAAATTATCTTCAAAATTGGATAATTTAAGTTTTATTTCTGGAATCCAACTATTTATTAAGTGTTATCAAGCGTATTTTAAATCAACATGTATACTTGTCACACTTAACTCTTACAGTGAATCTAAAGAGTCTTAACTTCCCAACTACTTGAAAGATCTTAATTTCAGCCTTCCATGGAAAGAGCTTGAATTAAGGTTTTGGAGGACTTTTCCCTCATGTAATGAGCTACAGTAAAATGGCTGTCTGACTCAAGGACACTTGACCAGAAACCAAAAAACATATGTATTGGGTTAACCCTGGCTGGATGCCAGGTGTCCTCCACAGCTGCTCTAGCACTCCCCTCCTCAGCTGAACAGTGGGGAGAAAATATAACAAAAAGCTCATGGGTGGAGATAAGGACAGGGAGAGATCACTCATCAATTACTGTCATGGGCAAAAAAGACTTGGGGAAATTAGCTTAATTTATTGCCAATCAAATCAGAGTAGGATAATGAGATATAAACCCAAATCTTAAAACACATTCCCCCCATCCCTCTCTTCTTCCCAGGCTTAACTTTACTCCCTAATTCTCTTCCTCCTCCCTGCCCAGTGGCACAGGGTGATGGGGGCTGGGGGTTGCAGTCAGTTCATTGCATGTTGTCTCTGCTGCTCCTTCCTCCACAGAAGGAGGACTCCTCACACGCTTCCCCCACTCCAGTACGGGGTCCCTCTCATGGGAGACAGTCCTTCATTAACATCTCCAATGCAAGTCCTTTCCATGGTCTGCAGTCCTTCACAAACTGCTCCAGTGTGAGTCCCTTCCATGGGGTCACAAGTCCTGCCAGCAAACCTACTCAAGTGTGGGCTCCTCTCTCCACAGGACCACAGATCCTGCCAGGAGTCTGCTCCAGCACAGGTTTCCCATGAGGTCACAGCCTCCTCCAGGCATCCACCTGCTCCAGCGTAGGGTCTTCCACAGGCTGCAGGTGGACATCTGCTCCACCATGGACCTCCATGGACTGCGAGGGGACGGTCTGCTTCACCATGGTCTTCACCACAGGCCACAGGGGAATCTCTGCTCTGGTGCCTAGAGCACCCCCTCCTCTCCTTCTTCTCTGACCTCAGTGTCTGCAGAGTCATTTCTCGCATATTCTCATTCCTTTCAAGTTGCAAATTGTGCAGGTTGTTTTTCCTTCCCTTTCCTAATTATGTTACCACAGAGGCATTACCATCATTACTGATTGGCTCAGCCTTGTCCAGCCACAGGTCCATCTTGGAGCTTGCTGACATTGGCTGTTTCAGACATGAGGGAAACTTCTGGCAGCTTCTCACAGAAGCCACTCCTAAGCCTCTCCACCCCAGCCCTGCTACAAAAACCTGGCCATGCAAACCCATTATACCACAGAGGCTTAAACCTCTGTGAATCAGCCCTTTAAGCAGCAAGCTCCCACATTTCTGGAGACAGCTCTTGCCTGGGGTAGGGCATCCCTTTCCTGTGCTTCACAGCCATGAGGTCAGTAGTATCTCATCCTAGACGTATATTAATTACTACAGACTCCTGTAGAAGAGAGCTACCATGGCTAGAGGTAGGGACAGGGAAGGTCTTTCCTCTGTCTTAGTCTTTTCACTTGGTTATATAATGTATCTTAAGGAACTTTAAAAAAAAATAAAAAATCAATTTGTTCTGCTTGATAAAAATGCTTCTACTAATGCTTCATTCTGTTGCTCATGTTCTTGTACTTTTGAGAAGGCGTGTTACTGAATATACTTGAGGGTTGGAGGAAGTATGTCTTCCACATCATGAATGGTATGTCTAAATATGTCTTTTGATCAGTATTTCTATACTTGGACCCATCTCTTTTTCTAACCAGCTGTGCAGTAAGACCAGAAAACCTTTAATAGGCTGAGGTGACAACAGTGGAAAAAAGTCACCGTACCTTTACCTTAATCTTGTACCTGACAAAAACATTCTCCTGCTTGAAAAAGATAGCAGTAAAATTTTATACATAAAAATATAATCCTTTTTAATTATATGGCTTGTGCAGTAAATGAAATATATCTACTATTGCAACAAATATCTGATTAGTACCCTTAGAGATAGTATTATTTGCAGCTCGGCTGCGAGTGAGGCTTTAGACCATGTTATGTTCAGGAGGAGGAAAAAAAGTATGTGAGGAATGTAATACACCAAAAGTGAGTGAAATTGGAGGCTATAAAGAAGGAAATAGTTATTTCACTTGTCTGGAATTATATGGCTAGAGAGATTGCATGCCACATTAAAGGTCATTCACTACATACATTTTGTTCTTAGTTAAATAACAATGACAAAGAAGGAAATTAGTTTGGAAAAATGAGATTTTCACTGTAAAAAGAAACACATCTGATATATAGCAGGGATACTGAAAAAAAAAAAGCAAAAAAAAAAAGCCTAAAGTCTTGGTTGTGTGATCTGTGACTGCTCAGATGGATTACAGTTTTCAGGGACAATCCAGGCTTTAAAATGCTTTTAATTTCTTGTATCCTGAAAACCTGAATGCTTTTTTTGGTTTGATGAAACTCTTATAAAATAGAAATCTCTGGTCATTTTCAAGTATAAAATAACATTTAAGAACATGTTTCAGTTTTCAGAATATTATTGGAACTTGCAGGATGGTTTAAAGTAATTTGGGCGGTAAGGTCATTTTTATGCTTTTTTTTTTTAAAATATGCATAAAATGGTATGTATATACATTCCCCTATACCATGTGCTGGGATGAAAACACATGCCAAAATGTATTCTGATAATTGTAGGTGGACTTCACCTTCTGATTTTGTTCTTTCTCAAGTATATCTTTGGTTTTGTTTGTTTTTTCAAATAGGCTGTGAACTTGGTGATATTTTTCTAGTTTTGGACTCCGATATTTGAGCAGCTTCTGTCATGTCTTATAGTGCAACATAAGGAGCAATCACTCTCATTTGGAAAAAAAAAAATATAAATGAAGGTATTTTATAAGGCAGACATGACTTAAAGAAAGGCCATATAAGTATAAATAGAATACTTTCAATAAAACATGGGAACACTGAACTTCCTCCCCTTCCCCTTAGCTTCTGGAACTTATTGAAAATGGCCATTATTAAACTGCAAATGCTACAATAAAAGATTTCTGTAGCATGGGGACTGAGAGAACAATTTACATAAAATGGTGGTGTGTACATACTTTGCAGCATTGTGCGCTGTAATTGAAGTCAGACAGAGTGTTTTTTTGTCTGTGTCAGGTATTTTTGTAGCAAATTATCTTGTCAGTTAATAATGAAAAATAAAATGTTGAAATGATTGACAGTGTATTCAAGTTTAGACTGAATTTCAGGAATATGTTAACTAAAGTAAGTTGAGAAGCTAAATTAAGAGGAAAATAATAAGTTGAAACTCTTCGTTTTGAACTTCCATCTCGGAAAGTCTGGTCCAGATCTGCCAGTCTCAGATATGCTCTGTGATGTGTTGGCTTTCAGTGCTGTAATGGTGTCACATCAGCTCAGTCTTCTCATAGCTCAGTGCTTGTACACCTATGTCTTAAGAAAGCTGGGCACAAATCATTTCTCATACATTTGGAGCATCAGAATTTCCTTAGAAGTTTTAATTGAGAGAGATGACAGTCACTTTATAAACCTTTTATAAAATCCTTTATAAAGGGATTTTATTTCTGTTTTTTTTTGGTGGGGTTTTTTGGCGGTTTTTTTGGCAGGTTTTTTTGTGTGTGTGTGGGGGGGGTGTTGGTTTTTTTGGTTTGTTTGTTGGTTGTTTTTTTTTTTAATGGAGAAGAAACACAGACCTGTGTGACCACAGCTGTGTAACCTGTGTAATCATGCCAGTGTAACCACAGAATGAGGGAGTTTGACAGTAAATTGTATGAGGTTTGGAAAACAACAACTTCACACAATGTTCCTACATACAAAGGAGCGATTTGACTTCTTTTTGCAGTCTAAACCCTTTCTCTGATCTGATAAAGTAGTAGAATGGTTGTTATGGATTTTTTTTTCCCCCACTATTCTCTCCCTGTAGATTTCAAAACAATTTTTCAGAGATTGATCTACATCTATGAGAACTGTATAATCCACCTTGTTGGGTTTTGTGGTGGTTTAATCACAGGTAGACCAGGTGGTCCTGCACTCAATCCCCCCACCTGGTGAAGGGAATCACAACAAAGGTGCATGGATTAGGATGAAGGACAGGGATGGCTCACTCACCAGTTATGGTCACAAGCAAAACAGACTCAAGACGGGGAAGAAAAATCAATTTAGTCTGTTGCTATTCATCTAAGTAGTGTGTTGCAGTTGTTATCCCGCAACGTCCCGTCCGGTCGAGGCGGCACAGAGACAAACACACACCCCGTCTCTGGGCCAATGAGCACTGACACCAATATACCCCAGCAGCACAGTGGACAGGGATGGGGTTACAGTCACTTCACCATTTTTGCTCTTCTTGGCATGAGAGTCCGGGAACGAGATATTCCAACATGGGTTTCCCATGGAGTCATGGACCTCTTCGGGCACAACCCATGGCTCTGGCATGGGCACATCCATGGTCTGCAGACAGGTCTCCAGTCCAGTGCACCTCTTCCACCAACC
>NW_010294681.1:21984-63086 GCF_000700745.2 Antrostomus carolinensis
TCCACTCTGTTCTGGCATAGGTCTGTTTTCCTAATTCTGTTCCTGTATGTTAGATAAGTCTATGAAATGTGATGGTTCAGTGTTCTGCAAAGTTAAAATGAGCAATATTAAGGAGTTGGGTAGTGCTGTACTCTGACATTTATTGCATAAGTATCAGGATTGCATTCTTTCTTTTTGCTGGACCATATGCTGGTTTCTTTGTATGTTGCTGTATTTAAAGTTGAGTAAAGGAGACAGATTATCTCTCTTCCGGCCCCCCCAACCCTGCTTCAGATTCTCTAGTATATCTGTACAGCATTTGAAAATTTATATTTTTAAACCCATTATGTGTTCTCTTTCCCTTTGCTAACTTGTGTGGCTGCACAATAGGATGTATTCTTCAGTAGACCAGGTGTTCTAGCGATTTTTTGATTACAGCTTTCTAGGATTTCAGCTGAATCCTTCTAGTAGAAGAAAAAGTTTATCAGAAAAAAAAAGTACATGTAGTCTTTTAAAATGTTTTGAAGGATCACTTTAAAGCACATACAAGTTTGGTAATCCTTACTTTAATCTTTTACATTTTGATTGACATGTGTCATGTCACAAAGCTGCTGTGATTCTGGACAACGTGTCATCTGCAACCTGACTGTCCTGTGAGCCTCAGCATACACTTCTTGAACAGAATGCACACAAGTTCTAACAGGTTTCTCAATTTTGTTGACGTGAGCAGATGTTGTGCAAGATTGAAGATTGTCATACTGTATTTTCTATCATGTACTGAGGAGAATGGGTAGCTAACTGGATTTCTTGTTGCTGTTGTAATAGCATATAAGGTCACTACTGACTAAACAGCAAGCCTTGGTCCTGAATCTTATCCTTGATTACTAACACACCTAGTTAACAGGGTTTCTGAAGATACTTTCTCACTCTCCTACTAGGAAAGGAAGAGGTATTTGATTCTATTTTTTTATACTTTCTTCACTGGTGGATCTTTACAGTTTCCAGTTTTCAATTCAATAATGATAAAAACAAATCACAAAACTGTATTAAAACTAATTGGTTTACAAGGTTTAAATACCAGGACCTGGGAATATTTGCTCTCTGGATCTTCTGATTTTATTTTAATGTATGCCTAGTTTTGTTATGATGCCACCTTGGGATAAGACCTGATTGTGCTCTAGCTTTCCTGCTCCACAGTCTACATCCTACTGAAGCTTGGAAGGAAACCTGGGTGTGACAGGAGCCAGGAAACACTTTGATTACCTTCTGCTGAGAGGTGTCTAGTCTTCAGTGTGAAGGGAGCCAAAGACTACACTGTCTTAGGTATGTCTTTTTTTTCCATTCTTCTTAACAAACAAAACAACAAGAAAACAAACAAAAGAATGCCACTGACAAAAGTCGGAAGTTTTCTGACATGGTTCTGGGGGCTGTTTACATTAACAGGAGAAGCTAACTGAGTTACATGTCTTTGTAAAAAGCAGTTTTCAACAGAATTATGTGTGAAATCCAGTTGCTCTGAGCACAGTATGGATTGATAAAGATAGAAACTTCAAGCTGTTAGTAGAGAAACTTTCAGGCAGTGCTCAGAGTAAAACATATTTCTGTATTTATCTGTGTTAAGCTAATAAGTAATTGGATCTGAGCCCATAACTATTTCTGCTGTCTGTTTCCATGGTGTTCTTTGCTGTTTTTTTTCCCTCTTTTGTCTTCAGACATGCACACACAAATCTTCAAGATGTGGAAGGGAGGGGAGGAAAACGGACAGCAATGGTAGTCCCTCCTTTACCTCTCTAGGTCTTGCATACCCTTTCATTTTGGATGGTAAGGAGTGCCTGCATTTGATCACAGGATAACGCCTGTGGTGTCAGGGAGGTAGAAAGAAGCCTGAAGTTTTGCTGTATCTACCTTGACAGATGCATGGTGATAGGCTTGTTTAATATTAAATATACTGCATGTGGCAATTAGAAAAGAAGACACTTAAAGAACAGAAGATTCAATGTAAAGGTATATGAAATGAAAATTTAAGTAAAAAAAAGATCTTGTACACACACATACACATCTCTAGTATCTATGCAGCGTTATTCTCATCCACATATTTAGTTAGGGATAGTAAGTTAAATAACCTTCTCAAGGCTAGACAAGTTTTTTGTAATGGAGCTACGTTTGAACGACAAGCTGGTATCCTAACTTGTAGCTTTATGACAGTAAATTCCTTCTTAAATTTACATGATTCTCTTGAAATTTGGAGCTAAGGGCAATTAAGACAATTACATGATTCTCAAGAATCTACAGACAAAATCTTCTTGTTCCCTCTTTAAAATGTGGCAGCAGCCTTGAAAAGGATGGAGTATTACCTAACTATATCCATATACAACAGAAAATAGTAATTGATCAAAATAAATAGTGCATTGTAAATTACAGAGAAAATTTGAATTTGATACCTCCTTTTATGCATGTAACAGAGTGAAGTATTCTTATTCATACATGTGAAAGTAGGCATTGGTTTTTGGTTTTTTTGGGTTTTTTGTTGTTGTGTTTACTAAATTAGTGTGATATTCAACACATAAACAGAAGCTTTTCCTTCTGTTTGAAAGGAATTGAGTTACTGGTAAAGGAAAAAAAAATCTGAGAAACACAATCTGCATCCCTCTTAGAGCTCTTGCTGTACAAGATCTTAGTTCCTTGGAAACCTACATTTTCACAGACAGAAGTGTTCCATGGGTTTTGACAAGATTTCTGGAAGGAAAGTTAGTTGGTTTTTTGGGTGGGTTTTTATTTGGTTTGGTTTTTAGTTTTAGCTTTCTTTTTTTTTTTTTTTTTTTTTTTTAATCTAAGACAAGGTGTGAAGAAAATTTGGTGATTCCCTCCCTATTAAGCATTCCTAGAGGCAGCATATATGAACTTAAATAGTTATTTGCCAGTGAACATGTAAGATTCAGGCTACATTACAGCATGAGACAATGAAATCCTTTTCTAAAAAGTAAATGAGGACATATGTACATACCCCTCCCAGCCTTGGGCTGCTCTGAACCTCAAAGTATGAAGTCAGGTGCTTCAATAGGGGGCTGTGATGCATCCCTGATATTCTAATGTTTGTTAGTCATTTCTCACCTTACTGAGAATAAAACCTGTCTATACTTACATGCTGTTCCACCCTTTCCAAGGTAGGTATAATATTAAGAGACTTTACAGCAGATTCCTGTCTTTGTTTTTTCTCCAGAAATTGGAGTCAGACAGAGACCTTGTTGTCAGTTTTTGGTTTCAAAATGGCCTCAGAATGAGGCTATTATCTCGTCTTCCATTCCAGAAGAGGAAAACACCTTCTTTGGCTTTAAAATGAAATTAATTTCTGTAATCTCAGTATGTTCTAGCTTCTAAATCCCTAATTTACTTGAAGAAGTACAAAGTCTATAGAGATATTTTATAGGAATATCTTTCCTCAATTGTGTAACGGTCATGGGCTGTTCAAAGACTGGTAAACGGATGACACAATATATCATAACTATTACATGAATAGTCTAAATTATATCAATAGTAAGTAATTAACAACAAATTAGACCTGTTCATTTTATCTGAACACTGCCTGAGATAGTTGTGGTAGTGTATGCAATCTTAAATTGTTTTGTTATGGTATGGGGGCTGTGTGTTATCTGACAGCCTGGTATAGGTGTGCTGTAATATCTTTTTGTAGTTTTAGATTTCATATCTAAGACATTCAACATGAGCAACATGCTTTATAAGAAATCAGAAACATTGAGCACCGTTTTTAAAAGAACTGCTTCCGAAGTCTGATTTTTTAAATTTCAGTTTATTTTTTTACCTTCAACGGATGGATATAATTACTTTTCCCATGCCCAATGCAAATAAGGCTGGGAAAAATAATTAAAAATTAAGAGCTTCAAAAGTTAAAATGGCCTATCTAAGAAAACTGCAATACTGTGAACATGTTTCCAGGATTCTTAGTGATTTAACCACAATATTTGACCTTTTTTTTTCTAACCTACTCATTTGCATTATAAAATCAGTCTTATGTAGTTTATTATGAATGTTGAAGGTGTGGGGGTGATGGTTTCTTTTGGTTGCAGTCCTACCCTAAAAAGTCCACAATGCTGAAGTGGTCTGTTATGTAGCTTACACATAAATTCTGTGTCTCTGTAGACATGAAATGTCACATAGTTTGTTGTGATTATGGTGGTTTAAATGTTCCTTCTCATTCCTATCTCCTCAGAATAGAAAAAGTAACATATTTCCCAGATATGTATCTTGTACCTAAATATATAACTGAAAAATTTTTCAGAAGTGGACACAAAATGTGTGCATTGGCTCATGAGAAGTTTGACCTTCAATAAAAAATGAAGAGATCTTCAGATAAAAATAATAAACCCCTTTGTTTAAAGAAGGTTTCTACACTATGCACTTCTGGGTTTTGTTTTTTTTTTTTTTTCCTGCTGGAATTAGAATTGTGGGATTTTTTTTTTTTTTCCTATAGCATGAAAGACAGAGTTTGGATAGAAAAGTGCCTTAAAATTTATATGAGGAAATTTTTAAGGGAATAGAAATTTATACAGAAGATTAAATTGTGTCAGTGAGCAATTAACTTCAACAATACTAGAATGAATCTGACTGAATAGCAAGAACACCTACCATCCTGCTACCATGTAAAGACTGTGCGAGGTGTTTTTTTTTTGTTGTTGTTGTTGTTGTTGTTTCATTGTCTTGAGTCTGGTTCTATAACTTTACTATGAAAGGGAACTATCTGGTGGCAGTGGAGGCTTTTTACTTTATTATTATGCATAATTCACAGAAGGTACTGGGTATACATTTGCTAGTTTTTTTTTCTTTCTTTGAGTTATTGTTGTTCTCCTAACACATTTAAAAAAAAAAAAAAATTTCTAAACCTTGGCTTTCAGTGCTGAGACTCTTCCCTGCTGTTTCAATCACATGCCAGCATGTTGCTAAAAACCAAAATGCAATTTGTAGAAATTATGTTCGCACACTGTAGAAAGATTGTGTGAGATCTTTGAACTCCTCAGCCTAAACAAGAAAAATACTGCTTTCTTTAATTAACACACAGCATATAAGTCTCTTTATTAAAGCTTTCCTTTTTTTTTTCCCCTGCAGCTACACTTGCATTTTAAATAGTTGCATAACAAATTCATTTCACCAGAACTTAAATGGTTTGTAAAGTGTTTTGTCACCAGTAGCACCTTATAACATTGAATGCTGTTGAAAGAAAAAAACCCCAAAACAAAGCAAAAATGAAACTGTGCAGTGATGTCTTAAAATCTTATAAAATAGTAGCATGCACCATATCCCATGGCAAGAAATGTATAGGTTGATTGCACATTACATGAAGAGATATCTTTAGTTTGGTTTTGAGCCTATTGCTTCCTAGGTTGATTTAGTGGTACCGAGTTCTTATATTTGAAGATAAAATGAGCGGTCAGTTTCTGTTAACTATTCCTGAGTTGTACACCTTTATCAAATTTACATCAGTCTTATCGTCTCTGCCCGACTATATTTGGACTTTAAATAAAAGATACAGTTTTGTATCTTTCATCCTTCATTGTTTTTTCTGTATCTTTTCTAGCTCTGTTATATTGTACACACAGTTTTGACACAGCAAAGCAGCATGAGGATGTTCTTCATTTTGTTCTGAACTTTGTGTTTTGCTTTTTCTGATTCGTGCTGACCTTTAACTGGATGTTTTCACAGAATCAAGAACTACAGCCTCATGTCCTGAATGGTCTGATTTAGCTCACTATCCTTTGTGATGCATGTTTAAATCAGGAGTGAGGGACATTCTCCTTCCTCATTTAATACAGCACTCCATAGTCAATGGAATTTCACGGAGATAAACTTAAAGACTATACCATGACTTATAGTCTAAAGATGTTGTGGGAGCTCTCTAAGATTAGTGTGGTTTATGGTCCTGTAGAGCTGGGTAAATATCTTTTGGATTTGGAAACATGCTGCAGAAGTCTCCAGTAACAGATAGTCTAAAGACTGACTACTTAGGCTTCATTTTTATTGATATTAGATAAGTACACGCTTCATTTTATTATTTGTTTGTGGATTCTTTTTTTATTTTTACCTAGTTATTTCTTTCCTCATCCCAAAGATACTCCTTTACCTTCTTGAGAGTTCAATTTTACAACTTTATAAATGGTGCTTTTTCCTTTAGTCAAATGTAGAACAGCCGAGAAATACTTAGCCCTCTTCCAGACTTGGAACTGTTAGAACTAAGAGCAGTTATGCAACTTTGCTTTATTTATTTATTTATTTATTTATTTGGTAAAGTTTCCTCTTTGAAAGCTTTTATTTGAAGGCTTCTTGAATACTTGTATCTTTACCTTTGACAACATGCTGGTTTTGGCTAGGATAGAGTTAATTTTCTTCATAGCAGCCAGTAAGGGGCTATGTTTTAGATTTGTGCTGAAAACGGTGATGATAATACAGAAATGTTTTCATTATTGCTGAGCAGTGCTCACACAGAGTCGAGGCCTTCCTTTTCTGCTTCTCAAACCACCCCATCACTGAGTAGGCTGGGGGTGCACAAGAAGTTGGGAGGGGACACAGCTGGGACAACTGACCCCAACTGACCAAAGGGATACCCCATATCATCTGATGTCTTGCTCAGTATATAAAGCTGGAGGAAGAAGAAGGAAGTGGATGTTCAGAGTGATGGTGTTGGTCTTCACAAGTAATCATTATATGTGATGGAGCCCTGTTCTCCTGGAGATGGCTGAACACCTGCCCGCTCATGGGAAGGAGTGAATGAATTGTTTTGCTTTGCTTGAACATGCAGCTTTTTCTTTACCTGTAAAACTGTATCTCAACCCACGAGTTTTCTCGCTTTTACCTTTCTGACTCTCTCCTCCATCCCACCATAGGGAGAGTAAGCAAGTGGCTGTGTGGTACTTAGTTGCTGGCTGGGGTTAAACCATGACAGTTGAGAAAGTCATGGGAATAAGTGGGACAAACTTCTGTTAGTGACAGCAGTGAATTTAATATGATGTTTTGTATGTGTGTGTGTGTATAGTTTTTTATTTCCTGGATGTCTGTGTGGTGGTTTGGGTGGATTCAGCCTTTTGGCTTGCACTTTGCAGACAAACACGGCCTGCTGCCTCACCCTTCCTGCCCACCCCTTGCCTGGAGAGTAGGGGAGAAAATTGGAAGGAAAAGGACAAGGACACTCATGGGTTGAGATAAAAACTATTTACTAACTAAAATAAAATTATAATGATAACAAAAGTAATAACAGAATATACAATTGAGTGATGCACAGTGCAGTTACTCACTACATTCCCACTGATGCCCAGCCTGTGCCAGCCTGGAGCAGAGACAGTTCTGAAACCCTGGAAGAGTGAGCCCGAGCCATCCTCAGGAGAATACCCCTGTCTTCTGGTCAACCCTGGCTAATATACTAAACATGACGGCATATGATATGGAATATTTCATTGGCATAACCAAATACCAATTTGGGTTTTGCTATTGACTGTGCTTCTCCCTCCCAGTCCTAATGCAGCTGTGAACCAGCCAAACAGGGTGGACTTGGGCTCCAGCAGCCACTATTAACATTAGTACTGTGTCAACATTCCTCTCATAACAAGTTCTACACTGAAACTAGAACACAGCTATTCTAACTACTAAGAGGAAAACTAACTCTACCCTAGCAAAAACCAGGACATCTTGTTCCTTAACTCAATAAGACAAAGTCTTAATAGTAGGAAACCCTCAAAGAAATATCTCAGGATATTAAGATTTTTTTGAAGAAAAGTAGGAAATTAATAAATACTTAGTAATAATGTTTTCTTTCCTGTGAACCACTGAATATAAGTTAAACTTTCTGAAGCAAACCAACGAAATGGCAACATATTATAGAAAACAAGATGGATTGATTGAACGCAGCAAACAAAATTTGTTTTGTTGGACTGGAATATACTATTACATAAGCATTCAAAATTTATAAGCACTAACCAGAGACAAAGTACTAAAATTGACTGCTTCTAGGGTGATTTAGAGCTATATTAAAGGGGCTGAATTCCAATAATTTAATCTAGTGTGTTGCAGAATTGCTTCCAAATAAACAAGTTCAAATTTGGTTGCTTGAAATCTTAAATGCAAACAGACAAAGCAGTATAGTAATAAGTAGTCATTCTCTGAAATGAATGTTGAAAACAAACATGAAGGGCTAAATCCATAAAATTGCTTAGTTGTGTTGTTGTCCCTATCAGTAGATGATCTAAAAATGTCTTCTCAGTCTCTGGAGATTCCTTAAATCCCACAGATGTGACTGAAGGTGTGCAGATAACTCCCCGTGTCCTGTTGTGGTGGAGGCTGACTCCAAATAAATTCATGCACCCAGAAGTCCTGTAGTCTTCAGGATAAGCTATTTCTGTAGTCAGATTTCTAGACACAAACCCAAGCTGAGTCTTGCAAAAGTATCAGCATTCACTTCCTGAAATCTTGGTTTAAACAAATGTGTTTGGGTTAAATAGATCAGGTTTAAACTCCTCCTTCTGCTCGGTTGAGTCTCATATTAGAGTTACTGTTATGTGAGTCTGTAGCAGCCTACTGAAAATGTAATTATATAGGCAAATTATAATTATGTAACTATATAGGTAAATTATAATTATGTAACTACATCAGGCAAAAGTTGAGGCGTTTCCCTGTACTTGTGATGAGTATCCAAAATTCTGCAAAGCTTTCTGCTATTTTTCTTTTTGTTTCATTAAACTTTTGGAAAGTATTTGTGCAAATCTTGAAGCAAAAGCTAGAGCTCTGACTGCTTTTCCTCTCCTCTTTTACTAGTTAGATCAGTTGAATCTCTGAGCATGTAAAATTTAATGGTTTAGCAGCTAGCTCCTCTTCTACATTGAACAAGTCTGAAATATTAGCATGAGGTTGAGACTTCAAAAATTTTGGTCCAGGGCCCATGGACTTCCAAAAGTTCCATTTGTTTAAATGATCCTTAATATGATCCTTCTCCACCAATAATAAAATATTATACATACCAGAAGTTTTGAATTATGTTTCTGCAGCAGAATTTGTATTTTAGTTTTGACTTGAAGTGTAAATAGGGCAGATGATTTTCAACAGCAAGACAAAATACCAATCCATCTCAAGAGTTTTTCTCTGAATGAAAGAAGTTTAGTGTATGATGGCGAAGTCTGAGGAAATGAAAGTTTAAACATTATGGTATTACTTACATAATCTTACCAGATCACGTGAATAGCAACAGATGTGAGAAAACCCAGTTGTAAGAGTATATATGCATTTTATTATTTATACAGGACCACAGCTAATCTTGCTGCAAAAGGAGTCTTGCTTTATCTATTTTTCTGACTCTCCATCTGCTTCTTAAAGATAGCCATCAGATTTTTTCAGTGAAGGTGTACAGCACACTCTAAGTACTTGATTGTAACAAATACATCAATATATTTTCTGCCAAACTGGCAGCCAGTCACTCTGTAGTAACTATTGGTTGTTGTTCCAAAACTGAATCAGTGTTCCTTAATAGTTATTAGTGTAATGGATAATCTGTGCAGCAATAGTTCTAAGAGGTTCTGCTCAGAGTCAATGTCCAGTTTAAATTTCTTCTCTTCCCTGAACAATTTTGTATTCAGAGAAACATGGGAAAGGGGAGCACAAAATGGTAGACAAGAAATATGAAGATGACTTCATTTTTAGAGGGATTTTTAACACCTTGAGATGCAGCATGTGTGTTGATTATAGGTCTATGTTGCCAACAGCTTAGTTTTAAAAAAACAAGACTGTGTTTTCAGATCCTTAGAACTGACATGTTTTGCTGAAAATTGCTGGGTGTCAACTACAATTGCTTAAGGCATTAGGTGATATTTCTGTAATAAACATAGAAACATTGCATTTAATAGAGGGTAACTCTCTACAGAAACTGTAGTATCTCCAAATGTGAAGCTTGTCTGGATGAGGTGGATTTAAACAATGCCATAGCTTTAGTAGATTGCCTAGGTTTGGGTTTTTTTCTCTGTGTGTATGTATGCATACATATAGATCTCGGCAAGTATATCTTCAGATGTGCTACCTATACTGGTATGCTTTGACCTAGAATCACGTTGCTGTTGCACTAGGTTGCTCTGGGTGTCTGAGGACAATCTGTTCCATGATTTTTGGTTGTGAAAAATTCTGTAAATTCTGAATTTTTGAAAACTTAATTTTACTATGGAATTTAAAAAAAAAAAAAAAGATTTCTATGTGAATACAAGAGGGAAGAATACATTAATTGTTTGATAACAATGCTTAATTATCTTCCTGATATAATTCATTTCCACTTTTCCCAGCTTTTGAGATTACAGAATAAGAGGGGTGGGAAAGACCACATTGCATCCAATCTTCTAATCTCTTGCCTTAAACTACTTATCTTCAGCTCAGTCAATATATGAAATAATACATTCAGTTATCAGTTACTCTTCATGTAATTAGTATGAAGTGGCTATGTTTGGGTAATAGCTCTTTCTAAATTGCTTCCAGAAAGTATGGAGAATGTGTTTGATAGGTTTTTTGTTGTTTTTTTGTGGGCTTTTTTAACTTCATTTTGTCAAGTCAGTATATTTTAGTACGTTGTTCTACCTAGGCCTAAACTGGCCTAAGAATGGAGTGAATAATGTTTTAACAAAATCAACTGGAAAGCTAAATCTGCACAACTGATTTGCTTTTGTTTGGACAATAAATTAAACAAGGAAACAAGAATGAACTTAGAGAAGTCATTAAAAAATTGTACCTTATAGCAACAGATATTACTGTATTTGTTCATGCCCAGAGCTTGATCAAACAGCATGGAGAAAAGAGAAGCTTTCTCAACAATAAAACAAGGCAAAGTACTTATTAATATAAATCCTGAACTAATCTGTTGAATATATTAGGAGAAGAAAACTATTATAATTTTTTGTTTTAAGCCAAGCTATTCATGTTTTGATAACTTTAAAAATAACTACCAAAAAAAAAAATCTATTCATAAACTTGATTAATAAAGGGGAAAATTTGGCAATAAAACCTCAAACAAACAGAAAATGAAATATTCAATTTTAGCAGAGATGGGTTTTTTTGTGGTTCAACCAGCACAATGAAAAATCCATTATTCACACATCTCAGCTCTGCAGTAGGCTCTAATACAAAAATATACTACCTCAGAACTGTGACAAATTGAGACAGAAACATTAAATTGCTAAAACAGATCCACACTGAAGGACCGTGCCTTGAAAGTCATACCGAGTGGTATCAGAAATTCTGGGGAGTTCTTTGTATATTAATCCCTTTATAAATCATGCACGTACAGTAATTTTTTTTTTTTTTCTAGCTATGAGTATGAAAGCAGCACTCATTTCCTGTCTTTTTTTTTTTTTTTCAATGATTTTATATACAGAGATTACAAAATATGTAATTTTTCACTGTGGGTGCACAACATTATTTTAAGGAAAGGCTGTGAAAAGCTGCTCATGTCGTGGAAGCTCAGCAGTATTTCTAGCACTGCAGCTCAAACAGAAGGCTGCAAACACTTTTGAGATATTTTGACAGCATTTTTTTCAATTGATATCAACAGAAATCAAATCCTTTGTGTTCTTGTGTGGTTTAAAGGGGAAAATACAGGCATGTAAACCATCTTAAAGTATTGTGACAGTATTCTGTCACAAATTGAGAAAGCATAGGTTTAATTCCTGTATTTTTCTCACAAAAGAGGAGTACCTTTTCACTGGTTTATAACTTCATTGTTTCTCCTTCCTTTTAAAGTGTTGGGGGCCTTTTTTGTTTTTGTCTTTGTCTTTTTTTTTAGTTTGTTTTTTTGGTGGTTTGTTGTCAGTGGGTTTGGTTGTTTTTGGTTTGGGATTTTTTCTTAAAAATTTATTTGTTCCTGACAAAATCCAACTAAATTCCTTTTCTAACTAAAAATTGTTTTGACAAATCCTCTGAAAAGCCTCTTCTAAGGAATAGTGTTCCACCTGGTTTTAAAAGTCTAATTAATATTCAATGCATGATTATTTTTTTAGTGCACTTTGCTGCAGAGCAGTAAATATAGAAGCACTATAAATTAAAGCTTTTTTAGATGGCATACTGACATTTTTCCTACCAGTGAGAGGATTATTAAAATTTCTCTAAATTTTAAAATTATTAGTTTCTAGCAGTTGTGTAGATAACAAAAAGAGCAAAACATGAGAGTACTAATATTTATTATCTGAAACAACAGAGTATGATAGAAATGTCCTGAAGTAGTGTTTTCACTTCAGAAGAATGAGTCAACATTTTAACTGTTTGATGAAAGACCAGGTAATATCTGTTTCTGTAGGTACTTTAAGTGAGTAGATGACCAAGAAGTGACATCCTGAATGGACCTGACTTACAGCTTTACAGTTTAAGTTCACTTATTTCAAATGTGAATAACTTCATTAAGTTCAAGTATTTCAGAAGTTGTTTATGAACAAGTGAATAAATGAGTTATTTCAGATTTGCTGATAAACTTGAAAGTACTGACCATGTACATTATGATAAAGGTCTGGGTCATAGGAAGCTTAATTATAGCTAAATAGTGAGACTTACGAACAAAATTGTTGTCTGTGCTGAGAGGATGGGGGACATATAGGACAAAGAAATAGTGATGTGTTGGGTTTTCTTTGTGTGGTGTTTCTTTTTTGTTTTGTTTTATATCAGTGTGAACTCTGAATTTCTAAGGCCTGGGAGCAAACATTGAGACTCTAAATATGGAATACTACAATAAAATCTGTTATCACTGATGCCTTATCAAAGAGTAATTTGTTCGTTCTGTTACTACAGCCAGTTTGTACAGCATTCCATTAACGATATAATGAAAGAACACAGGGAAGCATAGACTTAAAAGCAGCTTTGGTGTTCTCTGGCAGTCCACTAGTGTCCTATAAAACAGATTATTTCCATCTTCCCCAACTCTCATAGCCATTAGGCAGATACACTGTAGGCGGAAAATATATGCCTTTTACAAATCAGAACCTGGTGGTTCTTGAGGATATGAGAGATGGCCTAGTGTTTTGTAGAACTAGTGGTCTGATTTTACTGTATTACCTAAGACAAGCTAAGATAATAGGAAGTCCAGGGAAAATAGTGCTAATGGCAAAAAAATAATAGAAAAATCTTGGACTCTTTCTAAATTTTACAGGTACTATGAACTGTATTATGTGGAAATTGTAGGCTCATTTTTGGTGTGGAGTTGCTGACTGACATGCTTAGTGAGAAAGGATGCCAGTAACTGCAAAAGCTTACCGATCTCCCACAATGTATTTTCTTATCATTTTGTTTTCACTTCCAATTCTCTGTAGCAACTTACTGAAAAAAAAAAAATGAAAGTCACTTTCTGTTTTAACAGAGACATTCTTCAGAGTTCCTATTATGGTGAAACTTAGAATGACTAGCATTTTCTTTTTAAACCTTGAAAGAACAGAAGAAAAGAGCAAGTCTCTTCCAGGATTTTCTGACTATTTCGACATCCAACTTGTTACTTCTTTACAAGTTCTTGGGAGATACATTTCTCAGAATATGTTTTTTAATGTGTCAAAGAAATAAATTGACACATAGAATTTTATTAGAAAAACTGTGGCAATTTGTGCTCCAGGATAAAATTTCAGCACTTGCTGCCAAACCATCTTCTAGTGAATAATGCAAATTACATAAAATACAGCTTTGTTATTTGTAAAGTGAAACCAGTAGTACGCAAACTTGTGCCTGACACTGAGTTAGTGTGTGTGCGTAGTTCATGTTTCAAAACCCGTTAAATGTCAGTGTTAGGCTGTTAAAATTTTCCATGTGTTGAAGCAAAGTGCATGCAGTTCCTATGAGGGGGAAAAAAAAGCCATTTGTATTTGGCAGAATGAGAATATGATATTGTGGAAAAAATATTATGCAGCCTGGTATGACAGATGGGAGGACTCCAAAGTACCCATTGGTATTAATATTGAATATAAAGTGACATAATTGTTATAGGTTTTTCTCTACATAAATGGCTAGTATCTATATATTGAGTTCTATACCTGATGCCGATGGTCTCTATATCACATGGATAGAGTTACTGTAGAACAACCTATAATGTCCTCACTCTGTTTTTTGGAGATATGCAGGTACACGTTTAGGAGTTACCTGATGCGGACGGTCTCTATATCACTTGGATAGAGCTACTGTAGAACAACCTATAATGTCCTGACTGTTTTTTGGAGATATGCAGGTACACGTTTAAAAGCCTGCCTTCTGTCTCTGAAAGGATTTGCTTGGTCAGTGCATTTGGGAAACATTTGTGTTCTGTGCTTGCGTTTATAAGAAAATGGGATTGTTGAAGCTTGTAAATAATGCTGCATTAGGGCACTTTCTATGATCCTTTTTAAGCATTATGGAGGGATGTATCTGGGAGTGAAATGGAATTTTTCCTCAGTAAAAGGACGAAAATAGGATGTATTTAACCACTTATTTTAAGAAGGCTAACCAGGATTTTAAATGTTGGATGACTGCATTTCAGATTGTAAACTAATACTTAAATAAAAGCAGCTTGGTTTTTCAAGATCTTCAGCACTTCTGATCCCTCTTAAAGGATATACTAGATGCTGTGTGCCCTTAAAATTCTGTCCATTTTATTTAAAAACCACTAGTGAGGTCAGAAGGTTAAACTAGACTGAGTTCCAGCTTTAAAAATTGTTCTCTGATTTATTTTTTCTGATCTCTGCTATATAAAATATCAGGTATGTTTTTGCAATTTTAATCTAAAAAGTTCATTGCTACGTTCTCATTATGTGTTCTATCCATAATAATTGGGGTTTGTAATGGGGGTTAGACTGGATGACCTTTAAAGGTCCTTTCCAACCCAAAACATTCTGTGATTCTATGATAATAGTGTGGCAATAAAACAAAGAGAATGTGTAAATTCTGTGAAAGCAGCTAATTTTCTGGATAGTTGTACACAAGGATCTGACCCAGCACTGAGGAGTACTGATGTTGTGAATAACATCTAGCTGAACAGTAAAAGCTAGATGTCTCAAAATCCTTCAGAAGATTATTATAAATTTTATTTAAGCAAGTCTAGGCCAGGTCAAGCTGTAATGGCTGAAAACTGTGACCATCTCCTAGCTGCTCAGTAAAATAAATAAATAAATAAAAGCAATAAAAATATCAGTTTAATAAGGCTACAATTACAACTTCCATTTCAGAGGTTTTATTACAGAAATTAACAGAAACCTAAAAAATTATATTCTCTTAAAAGTTAGTCATATACTAAATAAGACAATATGAATTATTTTGTAAAATTTACATAGTTATGCATAATCTCCTTAATCTCTGGGGTCATGTTATTCAGGAATATTCAAGCAAACACTTGGATATCAATGAGAAATTTTTTTAATTTTTATTCTCAAAAATAGCAGTTTCAATTTGTGGTTTCAATTGGTAGTTTTGAGAGTTATAGAAGAAGTTATAAATACCAAGAAAATACTTTTATTTTCAGAGATGTGTTTATTCAGGCATTTCTATTTTGATATATTTGAATCTAAAAAAAAAAAAAGTATTTTAGAAAGCCATTGATGTGGCTTTGAGTGGCAAGAACAACACATATGGATGAGCCCATATGTTCCTAAGATGCTACAACACTTTCAAATTTGATGACTTCCTGGAACTTTTGGTCCATTTTCTGTCCAAGCCCTATGTGAGTAGAATTAGGATATATTTTATCAAAATTTAGTACCTCATTTGGATTTCATTATTTCATGAAAGGGAGCTGAACAGAATGAATGAGAAGAACAGCAAGCTTCTCATTTTCAAAAAATATATGATAGGAATATAGCTGTTAAAAATAGCATTTCATAGTAATTTATGTGTTTGGAGGGAGAAGCAAAATGGACGCTATTTAGCTGGGTTTTCTTAACTAGTTTCCACAACCTGCCCTGTGTAATTTCTTTAAGGATACACACTCCTGTCCTTTGAAATTTTTCTGAAATATACCAGGAAGTTAGACACTTGCTAAGAAATTATTTTGCTAGTCCAGTAGGTATTCCAGTTACTTAATTTCACACATGAAATAAGATGCATCAATCTGTTACCTTCAAAACCACTCTTTTCTTGTGCCGGATTAGGTAAAATTTAAATGAACTATTTGACTGCAATGTTCAAATTGACACCATATTTATATTTCTTTATACAAGACCTCAGAAAAGAAAAGAGATCCTCTTGATTAAGCAGGGTTTTGCTCCAGAGTTTAACTGACATTATGGATAAATCCTTAATGCATTTATTTGGAGATTCTGTTATTCAGTTTATCTTATTTTATCTCAAGCTGTGTTCTGAGGGAGAACCGTTTCTTATCCTGGTTTATGCATGATGAATTTTATAGCAAAATCTTCCTTCGAAACCTTCAAAAGGTGCAGAAAAATACATGCCTTTCTGAAATATATTTGCTTCTCAACATTTCAGAAAAAAACCCAACTTGGTACTCATTTAAATAAACTGAGGAATGTGTTGCTCACCTGGATTTATAAGTATCACTGACAGAATTAGGGATATCTCGATGTAACAATTTTTTGGTAAAATAAAAAGTTTGACAAGGGGTAAAACTGTTTAATAACATTCAGTGTGAAGTCATTTGTTGTGAAATGTCTTCCTGTGTGAATTTCTGGTTGTACAAAAAATTACATATGATCAAACATGCTAAATTCAAACATCTAAATGTAGCTCATAACTTCGTGTGTTAGACTAACTGTGAAGGTAACTTACTGTTCTGTGACCCCAAGAAGTTTGAGAGGGTAAATGTAGGTGCATAGAGCTGTTGAGAGACAAAGTAGTGCACTATTAATCATTGCTTTAATAAGCGAGGCAGTTTCAGTTCCTTACAGACCTCAAGAGATGAATATAACTTGGTTACCTAAAGGACAACTAACTTGCTAAATTTGTCCCCCACTGGTTATTTCAATCAATCCTTTCCATTTGAAATATATGACGCAATTTAGAGCAAGACAAATGTTAGGAAAAGGATTTCTAAGTAAATAATTCAGCTATCACTAGTGAGAAATTCTTCATGAGTGTATTATTCAAAAACCTTTCAGATACTTCAACCATAAATAATAAATATTGAATAGTTTCAGTGAAAACGTTCCTAACAAATTACAGATAAAAATTGTTCAAATTGCTTTAGAAAGACTCACAGTAAAAGTTTTTTTTCCCTTATGATTTTTTTAAGTGCAAAAAAGTTGTCCACAACAGCAGAAAATAACTGAATGGTAAATAAGTTGACACTGAATCACTGTACCTTTTTATATCCATATTATGTGAATAGAGGATTTCCACCTTCTTTCACGCTTTTATAAGCACCAAGAAATGCTGAACTACTACTGATTATGTGACTATATTAAACATATTTGTCTAAGCTTCACATTTTTTTTATTTTCCAGAAAAAGAAAAACATAGAGAAAATATACATTTCCTTAATTTGTAGAAACACTAGAACATTGTAATAATAGTTCATGTACTTTTTATCTTGATTATTTCACTGTGAGGGGTGTCAGTGAAGTATTTCACTTAGCACGTTGCAGACAACAGGGATGAAAAAGAATAGTGAGAACCCTGGCCCATTATATCTTCAACACATGTTGGATGCTAATTTTTTTCTCTTTCACACATACATTAATTTAACATTCTTTGTCTGGTACTGAGTAGAGATTAAAACTCAGAGAAGAGTTACCTGAAAGACATATGTTGCAAAATATACAACAGCAGGATGAGAAGGAAAATACCTTTTGGTTCCTTTGCCTCTGGTCTTTTGTGATTTGTTTGCCAGAATCATTTTCATTTGGAAGCTCAGATTTGTTTGCCTGCTTGACCAGGATGGTCTATTTGCCAGCTGTACTGTCAAAGTACTATCAACTACTTTGATAGTAGCTATCTGTGAAATCACTTGGAAAACTGAAGATGGCGAAGAAAATAATAGCTCATTATCAGAAATTCATACTGCATGTCTTTAGATATACTTGATATATCTGCAGAATTTTTGGAGAGAAGCTCCATGTATTACTGTGATTTAGGACCTACTTACGAGGGGTTTTCTGACTAAAGCATATAATCAGTTTCTCAACATTACACTGTATGGCTATACTCCTCTATATTAGTAATAAGAATCTATGGCAGATTATATATCTTTACATCTCTATAACTTCATAATTTTAACCCAATTCTTGTTCCTGATTTTAACAAAATAGTCATAACTGAGTAATCACCTCAGAAAACGATCAATGTTTGTACTGTTAGCTAGATGGCACACAGAACATGAGAAATTAGAAATTTTTATTTCCTGTGCAATGATAAATTGTAAAAGTGTAAAAGCAACAAATAAATCCATGAGCATAGGCTTCTGGAGTAGTTTACAGACTTTGAGAACTATTAGTATCTATGCCTTGTCAAGAATTTTTTTTCCCTCTTTTTTAATGCAGATATTGTCACTTTTCCTTGTTTTGGTTAAGGAAATCCTGTAATTTATTTCTTCTGTCTACCTTCGGGTTAATGAGTCAATGCTATGACACATTTTTATGTGGAAAAATTATTTTGACTGAAGTTATTCAGAGCAAGGACAAAAGTACTGAGAAGTTTCATTTGAAAAGAATAAAATATTCTGCCCTGTCCAATCAGACAGGATATTAATTGATGTAAACAGAATAGCATGTTTAACAAAAGTTACCTAAGATAACAGGGCTGACAAACCTTAGAAACTCATTTAATATTTTAAATATCTCTGAATCTTAAGATGAGCTGTTAGTCTGGTGGGGAGGATCTGCCACCTGGTGGTTAAATGTGCAGTGCAATTTAAAGGTCAAGAACGAGATGTTGAAACTGCGAGGATTGCCTTCATTGTCTGCAAGCAAATGTTAAGTGGGGACAAAAAAGTCCCCGTTTGGAGCAGGTCTGCAAAGTTAATCTAATTTTGGTTATCTCGAATAGCTGATATCAGAAACAGACAGACATAATCTTAATGAATGCAATTTTGAATACACTTGGAAATACTGAAACATGATCTTGAGATCATACATCTGTTAAAATGAAGTAGGGTTACTTTTGCTGCACTTCTGTCATGGGAGAGAAGAAGGAAGTCCACAAAAATGCAGCAATAAATATGTTCAATTTGGTTGGTCCTAACCATCTGTAAATAGTTTTTCATGCAGGTGATCTTGGCCTACTGAACAGTGGTGACGGTTTCTTAAGTAGGCTACCAAACACAATGAATTGCTAAAACCAAAGATTTGCCAAGAAAAGGAGTACTGCAGCAGAATACCTGGTTGAAATCACACCCATATATAACTTTAACATTTTTTCTGCCTGATTAATATGTAGTTTACTTCAAGTTAGACATCCTTGCATTTGCAAGTGTATGTAATTAGGCGGGAAGGGATCTATATCAAAGTTGTTAAGCTTCTCTGTTTCTTTCTTCCCTCTTTCTCTCTCCCCTGTGGCCTTTAGTGTTACTTTTTAATCTTCTTTCCTTCTATTTTTTACTGCTACCTTGTGGTGTATGGTAGAAACATCATTCAGTGCCTTTTTTCCCTCCTCTTTACTTACTCTTAGTAAAAATTTTTAAGAATGCCTTAAAGCGAAGTATGGCAAGTGATTTATACATAGGCCTCCACTAAGCTTTAGCTTGTGTTTAAGTACTTCTCTGCTTTTAAAGTACAAGTGGAACATAAACACCACTGAGGTATGTTTCAGTCCAAAAACTTATCTGAATTTCTTGGTATAGAAAATGCATTTCTGAAAACTACCTACTTCTGGTACAACAGTTAGAGGAACAAGACCCTCCAGGCACTCTCACGGGAAAGTATTGAGTATATATCCTTCATAATACTACTTCTTATTTTATATACTTCATACCTCTCACTTTTAACAAATGAAATATTTGCACAGCCATTTCTATGTAAGTGATTTCCCTGTTTCTTCACCAAAGTGTTTAAGATCTGTCTCTTGGATTTTAAGACAGACTGTGACATCTGACATCTTCCTAAAAATCAGAATAAACATCCATAAGTAAGTTAAAGACAAAAGTTTTGAAAAAGTAAATGGGAAGGAGGACTAGAAAGCTAAAGTGTAAGAAAGTTCAGGATGATTACAAGAAATTAAATTGGTGGAAGTATTGGTTTATCAATTGCCTTTAGTTGTATTTAAAATGGTTACAGGATCTGACATAAACTTTACTGTTGAAAAGGGAGGTTTTCAGAATCAGTTTGGGTTTTTTTTTTTCACATCATATACATATTTTTTTTAAAAAAATTCAAATTTGCAGAATATAACTCAGAAACAGACAAGAAGTGCACAGTTCTCCTTTCGGAGTCTTTGTTACTATCTTTTGTGGTAAATTAAATGTCAAAACTTTTCAGATTTCTACCATTTCTACCCACCCAGATATTTCTACCATTGGCTTACCATTCTTTTCTCTTTGGTGTGTATAGCATGTATCTAGCTCTTCAGCTTTAGGAACCAACAAAAACAATGTAATATTTATGTCTCTTATCTTTATTTTCCATACCTTCTATATGTAATTCAAATTTTTACTTTGTTTTCTGAATTTCCTCTGCTTTCTGCTTCATTTTTGAAGTTGAGAGACTGTTTATTTGAGACTGTTAAATGAATTTAGTACATCAGATGATTGCTATAAGTCATATGACTTCCTCCATCATTTATTACATTGGATTGGTTTCTCTCAGATTAAAATGTTGGCTCTAGCATGCACGCTGGGAATTTTCTTGTGCATCCAAGGTCCATTTGAAATTATTGTCTTAACCCTGACTGAAAGAAAACAAATCTATAAATTAAGTATAATATTGTTGTTTACTTCCATCTTCATATTTGTACCTCTAACAATTCTGTAGTCTTTGTCTTTCTAGACTTTTCCTTAAAATTTAAGAAACCAAAACCAGAAGCCTAAATGTGTGCCAATTAGCTTCCCTTTCACACCCCACCCCACCCCACCTCCCCCCATCCGCATGATGCTCAGTCCAGGCAAGATTTATTGACTCTAAAAATAAATGATGACTAGTAGCTTTCACGTGAAGCTTCCTGCTTTTGGTAGATACTTTCAAGTTCTTAATTTATAATAAACAATGCAGAAATTCAAATTCCAATTATTTCCTATTCTACACTAGTTAAAATTGTCCACAAAAAATCACATATTACCCTTGCTTCCAGTGATACTACCGATTCTGTACTTTCTTGGCTTCATACAAATCCTTTGTGGAATTTTGTATTTTAATGAAGGCTAGTCGTCATCAACTATGGGAGCTTATGTGGCTTCAGAAATGCAGAATACAGTCTGATTTACTAGTGGTGACAAGTGATAGAACGAGAGGAAATGGCCTCAAGTTGCACCAGGGGAGGTTTAGGTTGGATACTAGGAAAAACTTCTTCACTGAAGGGGTAGTCAAGCATTGGAACAGACTGCCCAGGGAGGTTGTGGAGCCACCTTCCCTGGTGGTATTTAAAAAACCAGGTAGACAAGGTTCTTGGGAACATGATTTAGAGGTGGAATTGGTAGTGTTATGTTTATGGTTGGACTTGGTGATCTTACAGGTCTTAAAGGTCCAACCTAAACAACTCTATGATTCTTGGATTCTATGTCCATCTTTTTCTAAATGATTATCACCAACTATTTGAAAAAAAGGTATTAAATTCATTGGCCAAAAAAATCTAACAGAAGAGGTGAAAAACACTTAAACATATACAGAGATGAGCCAGGTTTAAATTTAGTCAACCAGTTGTTGTAACAAGATTATTTTTGTGTAAAACAGTCTTTTAGCATAAAGGTTAATGGACGCAGTATGTCAAAAACTCATGTAGTTCTAATAAGGTACTGAATAAATGGAATGCTGCTTTGTTCAGCAATGACTGATAGTTAAATTTGTTATTTTTTAAGCCAGTGCACAGTTAAAATATTCACTGATAGCACTGGTAGAATACAAACTTTTAGGTCTGTTCTCCTTTCTGTGTGTAAGATTAGTCTACTAAAATTATTATTTTTTTCTCCTGGATATGCACAGTTCAGACCCAACTATTCAAATAATGATCCTCCTCTTCTTTTAGTAAACCCACTGTGTTACATATCAATTCTACCATCCCTTTCCTAAGAAGTCACTTGGGCTGCTTTAAAATAGTGGGGACATCCATTAGTGGTTGCATGTAAGAGGCTTCTGCTTAAGTCTGCTGGGTCCCAAACCTTTATCTTCCAGTTCTAATAATTTGGGCAACAGATATTGCTTTTATTGGTACTGTACTGACTTTTTTTGGCCTACTTCATTGTGTTAGTTTCACTGGGCTAGCCCTTGGCTAGCAGCCAACACAGCCGTTCACCCACTTCCCCCATCCCCAGGGGACAGGGGAGAGGATTGGGGGCAAGGATAAGGAGGCTTGTAGGTTGAGTTAAGAACAGTTTAATAATAGAAATAAAAGAAAACTTAAAGTAATACTAATATTAAAATAGTAGTGAAAAAGATAATGGTAATAAAATACAGAATAAATGATAAGACAGTGCAACTGCTCACCACCTGCTGACCAAGCCTGGCCCTATCCCAGAGGAGCGACAACCCTGAACTAAAACTGTGATCCCAGAAGAGCGAGAGCCCGAGCGAAAGTCAGAGAGAACCAAAAGAGGAAGAGACCCTCACTAATATACTGGACATGACTTGATATGATATGGAATACACCTTTGGCATACCCAAACACTAATTTAGCTTATTAACTTAAATATTCCTCACCCCCTTAGATCATGCACTGGTGGACTAACAGAACATGAAGTCCTTCACTTCCAGCAACAAAAATGCAAACACTGGTATGTTATCAGTGTCTCTCACAACAAGTCCCAGGTTGAAAAGCAAAATGCAGCGCTATTCTAACTACTGAAAAAGAAACCCAGTTCTATTTCAGCTAAAACCCAGGACATTCATACAGGAAGAAAGTGGGTATGCACTTGCAACCACCCTTATGTTGTTATTGCAATGAGTTTGGTGGCTCAGAGTGTCTATGATTACTCTTGCCTTCCCCTTCATCTCCCATGAAAAGTTGGCCAAAGTGACCCAAGTCTTCAATGTGCACTGAGGGAAGAATACCAGCACTCCATTTGGTGGGCTAGATCAGGAGGCAAGGCACACAGAAATTCTCTTGAGCCTTGCCACTAACCTTCAGGAAGTCCCAGCAGGTCACTGTAGCCTTTGATCCGTTTGCCTCATTCCAGTTCAGAGCAAGATCTGTAGGGACATCCATTACTCATAGCAGGCTCTAGCATCCCTGTCTAGATGAGGATAAAAAAAAATGCATTTAAAATGCCAAAATGCCCTATAAAAAAAAGAGTTGTCAACAAAAAGAATGATGAATTATTGGGGAGGGGATTGGAGGTACTGGATGTAGCACACTAAATCAGTCTTGGAAAAGGTTTAGAAAGTAAAGGCCAATGTTATAACATACTCAGAGGGAGGAGGTCATGCAAACAACAAAAAGAAACTGTTGGAAATTCAACAAGAGAACTATGACAGCCAATGTATAAATAGTAGCAGTTAAAGAAATAAGACATGATTTTTTTTTTTTTCTTGTGTGCACAGACATTTGTCAAATTTATAGAAGAATAAGCTGCCCAATGACTGAGGAACACCTGGGAAAGTTATAAAACATAAACTCAAGATATAAAATAGTCAGGAGACGTATGTATATGAATGAAAAGAGGACTCGAGGCTTTATATAAAAGGTTTTGAAATAAAAACATGAATATTTTTAATAATAATGATGATAACTTGTTTTCAAGTAAGATATAAAGGAGTTTTATATTAACAATAGAGTGGTTCAACTAGTAAAATCTTGTTGTTGAGAAGGTGTTTACTAGGTGTCCAGTAAACTGAGAATCCAGACATGGGTTGTGTTGCAATATCCAAAAAATATTTCCTTCATAGTAGAGGCAGAAAAAGTTATTCCAAATAGTGAATTTGTCATATGGGGTTATATTACCCACACAAAAAGCCTTTGAATTGACTGCAGTAAAATGCATCAACTCTACAAAGAAATCAGGTTGCTTTTTTGCTTTTTGTTTTCCCTAGAGTGCTTTTCCTGAAGCTCTCCCACAAAACTATTTCTAGACTGTTTGATATTTACTGCTTTGATGAACCGCAACATTATTAGTTGTACACAGTAGGACATGCCATTTTCTATACAAGCAGTTCTTATAATTGGCAATCCTGGGGGAGTTCAGCATCTGAGTGAACAGTACCTGCCTGAAACAGAACATGCTTGGGAGTAGATGTCCCATAAGGGAAGATTCTCTGAGGTGTATCTGATTAAGACCAGTACCTAGACAGGAGAGACAATTTTCTCCAAGTTTGTTGAACTAACATGAAAACCTGTTTAACTCACCACTATAAATGGTCAGTTAACTAGAGCACCAAGGACTTACTTTTTCTACCCTTATTCTGCTAGGATACTGGCAATGATGTATTTCCTCCTTATACTTCCAAGTATGTTGAACGAGTTTTGCATGTATAAAAAAGCAAGATGCTTCCCTTAAAATAAATAGCTGAGCCAGTGTTACAAAGTTATACAGCTTTGGTCTCCCTTCACTGTCATTTAAGTTAGACTCCTTTACCTGCATAACTTGCTTGTTTTAAATAGCCTTATAGAGAGAGATTTTCATGGGCAAATGCTTGGTTAAAGTGTCTTGTAGCAAAAATGCTGTAAAGAAAGGGTGATGAGATTTACATTAGAGTATGAATGTAATGATCTTAAAGAAATCTCTCATATGGAATGAAGCACAGAATATCATCTTTTAAATGCAAAATTGAGAAACATAAAATATATTTAAAATAAAAAGGGAAGTCAGTCATATTTACTTCTATCAATTATTCCAACGATAACTGAATAACCTTTAGGGATTTAGAAAAGTAAAAGGATACACTTCTTGGAAAGGTAGGGCATAGGAGTAAGGCAGGGAACATGTGGCCAGAAATATTGCTAAGGTAATAGTCTGGGAGTGGTATAGGTGAAGATGATGGCATAGGAGCATGGAAGTCCTTTGGGCTGTGGAGGGGTTTTGCAGGATTTGGAAGTCTGCATCCCTTTTGAGCCTTGACTGAGCTATTGCCTCTCCACTCCAGCCCTTGTATTTCTTGACAGAATACTCTCTGCCATACTCTCCAGAGTGTTGCTTTCTTCATTCCTTCTTATCATCAGACATTTCCCCTTGGATGAGGCAAAGTGATCCCAGAAGACAGTATGTATGTCATGGGTGGGGGGAGGCAGTGTTGAGGGACAGAGGGGGAAGATATTTTAAAATATAGATTGATAACCATTGACCTGGATCTAAAGAGCTGCATCATTTCCAGAAGATTGCAGCAACTCTTCCAGAAGCCTGTTTTCCTCGACTTTTTCTTACGAGCTGGGAATTTGCTACAAGAGCCAATGTGGACAAATGAAGCAGCTGTGTTAGGGCTAGGGGAAGTAAGAGGGACAGGTGAAAGCAATAGCTCTATTTTTTTCAAGTAGGCCACCCCTTGTAATTACTTTATATATTTCCTCTTTTACTAGACATTGGGCAAGTACCTGCTTCTTGTTTAAAAAAATATTAGAAATCTATTTTGTTGAAGTAAAATCCATTAACCAATTGGTATTTTTCAGACCTTTAGTTTAGATAAGAGTTATAGGATACACAAAAACTGTTAGCTACCAGTATTTTTGACATTATTTTCTAATTACTGTTGAAAAGTCCCTGGATTATCTCTTAAACTATTCCAGGTGATGTGGGGTTTGTTGGTTGGTTTGTTTTGTTTTTTGTTGTTTTTTTGGGGGGAGGAGGGGGTTGGTTTTGTTTTTTTCCACAAATGTGTGTGTTTGCAAACACAATAGGAAAAAGGTGGAGAACGAATAGATAAGCTTCGTGTGATGATTTTTAGAAAATGACAGTGCTTTCCTCAAACACACTGCTTTAGATTTCATATTGTTTATCTTCCCAGTATATTTCTCTTTAAAAAGTGTCAGAAACTGCTTCTCTGTAGCAGGAAAGAAATATTTTTTTGGTTCCTAAGGAAAATAATTTGTTACTGGCTTACTATATGTATATGCCATTACATTTTTGTTATCTGTGGTGTAAAAACATGTTATGATTTTTTTTTTCTCTTGTAAAATGCTTTCTAGGTAATGAAGATATTGTATATTTCAAGAATCATGGTGTTAGTCTTAGTGTTTCTCAGGAAATAAGTTCATTTTCTGAGCTGATACTTTTTTTTTTTTTCTATTTTGGTTTATACTGAAGAGACACAAAACAACCTTATTATTTTCTGCTTTATTCCAAACTAGAGTCAAGCAAATTTAATTCTATACAGTGTGAAAACTATTTCAGTAGTCCCAAGAAATCACAAAATTGAATCAAATTGATTATATAATTTCTCTTTTTTTGGAGTTGGTTAGTTTCCAAAATAAGATAAGGAAAAACCGTCTGCCTTTTATACAATTTTTACTGAAATGTTTCAGGTAATAGAAAGTCTGAAAAAACCCACATCTCTCCTGAAGAGTGCCTCATCTTCCTTATCAGCAGGACAGTCTGTCTCTCTTACTGATGTTTACTTTTGGCTTGAACAATAATATTCTGTGGAAGAGAGAATGAGAAGACACAGAAGATGACAAAGCTTTCTACAGTGTATTTACAAAATATAAAGTATCATTTTATCTACAGTTTTTACATCAAAATAACAAAAATCTTTAATATAGGTAACTCAGGAAATATTTCAGCCCTGCAATAGGCATCCTATGCAATACTGATAGGATGAGTTTAAATGCTTTAAAACTAGGAGGAAGTAAAATTCAGATTTCTTGCTCTCCTAAGGCATTGTGCAAAAGGTAACTATCACCATATCCAACATTATGAAAAAAGTAGACTTCATGTAGTTAGGTCTTCAGCTTCCAAAGAAGATCTGTCATCTCAGGATCTCAATGTGACGTTCTGACCTAGCTGTCCAAGCTCCAGTAGGGCTGCAGTTCAAATACACTCTTGTGCTTTTTTCTTTGTATCTTCTGGCCTTGGATAGATAGCAGTGTCTGAGCGTTCTGTACCAGTGGTTTGTAGCCTTCCAATAGGCAAGCTGGATTTTGAGCTAGAATACAAGAATGATAAAAAAAGAGTGAAATAAGTACGTACTTGTCGGTACGTATACATATATGTTTTATAGATTTATACGTATATTTATACAGTGTTAGCCGCTGCCACATCCAGTACTCCTATGGAAGAGAGGCTGTCACAGCTCCCTGTCCCCAAGTCTACCTATATTTCTGACAGGCATACACAACAACCTGTGTTATACAATGCATACATGATATAGAAACATCCGGCACTTGTACAAACAACGGCTGCCTCATCCTGGTCCCTGCTGGCTGATCAGGAGCAAGAGCTGTAAATGGGGGGAAAAAAACCCCAACATATATATATGGAATATGTATATAATATATAGAGTTGCTGGACCTAGGCACTTAGCCTATCCAGTAGCTGGCTGTGCATCCTGCCTTCCCCAATTGTCTCCTGCACAGAGGCACACACATAGAAATGGATCACTCAGTTAACCCCTAGACCTGTGCTCTCTCCAGCAGCTGGCCTGTCCCCCTGGTAGCCATTTCCTCTAGTTGCCTCACACTGAGGCACCACACATAGCTGTTCCCAGCTGCTTCCTTGCCAGCTGGCTCACCTCGATAATCACTAGGGGTTGTACACTGACTTACATACCCTTACTCACTCCTGTTGCTGATACCACAGACACATGGGTCCCTGTGTGACCTGTGGTGGGACAGCAGTTGCTGTCACTCAGACTTCCATACACTCACATGCTCACTAAACAGAGAGTCTTTTCACCCAGGAAAATAGTTAAGTATCCCATAATAAGTCTTATGCAATTCCCAGATCTTCCTTTCCCTGCATCCCAGAATGAATCCCATTCTCCCATAGGCAGTAACCCTCTTCAGTCTGTAACATGCTCCAGACAGCCCCTTATGTCAGCTCACAGTGGTGGGTATCCCCCTGGATGGGGATGGGGCTGGAGATGGGGCTAAGGCTTTCCTGGAGCAGCCTTGGAAGGAGCCAGGACATGGATTTTTTCTCCAATTAGGCTATTGAGGTTCCCCCACCTGCGGTTGCCCCACTCTGCTGCTTTTTGCATGCAGAGATGAGCTTTTTATCACATAACCTAACATATGGCAATTCAAGCAATCTCAGAACTTTATGAATCACTGTGCAGCAGAGGTGTTCCTAACAGGATATTTAAAATTTAACATAGTGACCTAGAAAAAGCACAACATAATGATTAATAAGGTTTTCAAACTCCAAGAGGATGGTAGTAATGCAAAGCATTAAAAGAGACACATAATATACAGGAAGAGATGCTTTGGCAAAGCATAGAATATCGTCAATTTCTTCATGTGAGCCTTAACTTCAGTTTGGGAACCACTGATACAGAACAGATCTACACAGCAGGCATGCTGGCCTACCAGCAGGAACTACAGGCTGGGGTTTCATGGCCTGTGACGTGTAGAAGGTGAGACTGGATAATCACAATGGTCCCTTTGGTTTTAAAATCTGTTACTTAATGAACTAACAAAACCTCAATTATTTAACAATGCTACATGTAACTCCCTTCCCTTCTCTAAGTAAAAGAAAATTTCAGTTTTCTAAACAGTAATGAGAAAGTGCCAAAAAATAAAGTACCAGGTGAGGGCAGTAACTTGGCTGTTTGTCAGTGGAAAAGTAACATGTCATAAAAGCAACACAAGCTCAGTTTATTGGCAACAAGGGAAACTCGCAACAAATTATAAAAGAGAAAACTATTTCCTCAGCTTCAAACACTAATAATTCCTTTTTGATACCTTCTGGTCTGGACTACCTCTTAAACAGTCTGATTTGGTAAAAAATTTATTTACAATCAAACTTTTAGCACCAGTTTATCTTGTGAGATCCTGTCTGTGTCTACCAAGTAAAGGAAATTTGCTGCAGTTTTGCAGAACTGTCTGGATGTGTGTGATAGGGGAGCCTGTTTCTAAAACAAGCTGTCTTATAGTTCTGAAAATAGAAGAGCAACCCTGCTTTTGAAACAGTGTTTTTCTGTCATCTCCTCAGAAAAGAGTAACTGATCAAAACATTGTACTGAAGATGTCTAAACAAACCTGACAGTTAATATGTGAACTGAAATAATACTGGTTAAATGCAATTTTAACTTGAGCCCTGCTGAGACCTAAGACTTGGTATGCCCCTTTCCCCTATTAGCTTGTTGCTGCTAAGTAAAGTGTTAGAAAGAGAGAAGATAAGAATAATGCAATCCCTTGGGACATGGCAAACCTCTGTTCTTCTCTCACACACCACGACCATCAACACCAGCTGATGTCCTGCATTTAACCTCATGTATCCAGCAGGGTTAATTGCCTCAGACTTCTCTAAATGACTTTCAAAAAAACCCCAAAATATTGCTACTTCCTTTTCTCCCATTTTCTACCCTTTGCTTTCCAAAACCTTTAGTTTTGAGATCATACCTTCAGTCACTGTACTGTCTCTGTGTCATGCAAGCTGTATTGCAGAAAACTTCATTTTCAGAGACAATATAATTTAGATGGACTTAAGAGAAAGTGAACAGCAGATTAAACTGTATTTATCCAACAATATGCATAGAGTAGGTGGAGGAAACATGGCTACAAACTAACCTTCTCCAGACTGGCATCTTCTAAAAAAACCATTATGAGCCTGAAATAATTCTGTACTGCCACTTCCTGGCAGTCTGCAGAAATTAATTTAAAGAATGCTTATGTGTCTTGTAAGCATCCCTGTACAGCTGCTATAACTGAAATGTTGATAAAAGTTACTCTTTATTACAATGACATACTATTGGCCAAAAGGCATCTGTTGTTGGTCAATAATAGTCAACTGCACTGTCTAGATATGATCACCTTTTTCCTAATCAAGGGTTGCTAGCAAGATTTTGCGTTGTATCAGTATTTTTATCAATGCACAAAGACCTGTATTAGTGCAATACATAATGTCCTTATTGTTTTTCAGGCTATTAGCTGTTTCATTATATCCTTTGAAGAATATATGTTAGTCAGGCACTAAACAGGAACCTGCAGATAAGGTTGTCATGGTTTGTTTGTTTTTTTTCATGAATACAAATGACTATATATACATATTGTGTGCTTTTGCATATTTGCTGGATTTCCAAAAGCAAAATATAAAAAAAAAAAAATCAAGAAATGCCCATAGCTTTGTCAGCTGATACTTTTTTATGGATCACAGTATTGTAAATGCTGAATGACTATATCTAGTAATTTACAATATCTCCTTTGTGTTCGCAGTGGACTGAACTGTAGATTTCAAAAGCCTTAAGGCTTGTCATTTGTAATTGTGTGGACACTTCACCTATGTTTCCCTTGATTGTCATGTCCTTCCAAGAAAATGGAGAAAGAGTGCAACTTCTTCCAGCTCCTTGACATGTTCTATTACTGACTGAAAGTTTTATGTATTTTTTGCAGTTGGCTTTTTACCATTCTGTTACAGTACACTCGGAGTCAGAGGTGAGATGCTCTTTCCACTGACTCTTCTAGTTGGGATACTGCACGTGTAAATAGTATGGTCAGCCTATGTTTCTGGCTCTTAAAACACAAACTGGCCTGTGGTTGTAAACTGTAACATCTATATGCTTGGAGGGGAAGAGGGTGTCTCTATAATTACCTTGCAGTTCTATTGGGATATTTTTTATATAATCTACAGCACTTGTGGTTATTCTGTGCATTCCAGCTTAGCAATGGTAGGATGTTATGGTTCATAAAGTATAAATAAGTTTAATAGTTTGGTGAGGGCAGCAGTAATCTCTGTCGCATAGTACCTGCTGGAGACATAAATTCTGGGCAGAATATTTTGTGTACACCAAAAAAACTCCCAAAACCCAAAAAACAGAGGAAAAGGAGAAGTCAGGGTTTGGAAAAAAAATGCCAGTTATGTGAAGGAAGGAATTATTTTAAGGAGTAATATGTTAAAATTGTTCCAGAGAATGGTGGTAAAGGTTGTTTGGCAAGAGGGAAAAATGAACTGGGTTTCTTTAGAGCAATACAGAGGATTGTCCTCTTGGTTTGGAATCAGCAAAATACCAGAATAGTAAGAAATGTCATGAATGAGCTGAAGAAAAGATAATATATTGGACTACATGGGAAGTAGAAGTTTTAGAGAACTGTAGTAAATAGGATGGATTTTGCATTTTACACTATCTATTCTAATGGCTCAAGGGTGTGATTGGCATGACAACTCCTGTGTTCCTAATCAAACTGTAAAAACCAAATTTCTTGCACTGTCAATGAAAATGAGTAGTTAATAAATCAAGTTAATCTATCAGTGTTTATTTATTATAATTGAAAAGGAAAAGTAGTATATCAGAACAAGTACCAATATCTCAATTCTATGAATAATAAGTATTTAATGAAGTCCAGTGATTTTACTATTACGCAATAATTTTGAGAAATGGCATTTACTAAAGAGGCATGTGTATGTTTATTAGATCTTGTTATTACTATAGTTTACCATGTCATAAAAGTTTTTATTCTTCCTGCATCAATATATTATAAAGAGGGAAGTTAAGAAGAAGAGGAGAAAAAAATGGATGGCTTCGAAAGGTGGTATACACAACTTTGGAACAATACTATTGAACAAATTTTGTTTCTTAACTAGAGTTACAAAGGTACTTCACCTTGAGTGAAGTTTATACTTTCAACAGTTTTACATAACATCCTTTGTGAGATTGTAAGGTTGATATAAACTGAAAAAAAAAAAAAAAAGACAGTACAGTAATAATTGTGTGCCATTAATTAATTTATTCTGCAAAATATAGGAAATAAAAACATAAGAATGTGCATACTGTATCTATATTAAATATTGTAGGTAGGCTTCTGTCTAGCTCCCAAAGATATGTGAAAGGGTCTATGAGAAAAAGGCAGCAAACTGTCAGGAAAGATTAATTTTACCTTTTTACAAATATTAAAAAGTTATCATTTGCATAAATAATAGTTGGACTCAACATTAAAATTCTAGCCAAATATTTAACTGATGTGCTTAAATGAGTGTAATGCAAGTAGAAAACATTTGAATGTATTGTTCTTATATAATAAACAAAATACTTGCATTGAAGAATGTGTAACTAAAATCCTTCAAACTGCCACTAGATGGTGATACTAACTTTTAAACAGCCTGAATTTGATGAGCTATGTAGCTTTTTCCTGTTATTGAAGAGCAATATTGCGACTGGTATATAGAGTTGGGAAGCAATAATATCTATGAACTGTGTAAAACTAGAAAAAAGTATAACCATTTTTTATTTTAAATTTTTTTTAAAGTCATTTTTTAGTACAGGTCTTTCAACCATATCCTGTCCTACTTTATCCTCTTCAAAATGCATTGCGTTATGTACATTAGTGAGGATGTAAATGTCATGGAGCTACAATTTTATAGTTCAGTATTAAAAAGGACAATACTATTTGTAGTTTGAAATACTTCAGGAAGCTGCAGAGCAGTTTTTAGAACAAGAATCTATGGAAATATTTTGTTCACATGTGTGTATTTACGTATTTCCTACCATCTCTACAACACTGTGCAATAAATCCTGGTTTTCAAATTAGAAATTGAGGTTTTTCACATTGAAAAAGGGATGCAACTTCATGAAAATGCATTTCATATGTAATATGATCTACACATACGAGATTCTATTCAGTAAAACATCTAACCAGACATTTAAGTACACACATACAGGTTTTGCTGAATAAGGGATAATTAATAGTTTTGAGTTCCAAGAATAATAATGAATAAGTATTCTACTGATTTCAGTGACCTCAACAAAACAACAAAATTCTATTAATTTTGTACTGGCTAGAATTTTACCTCTGAAGCCTAAAACATTCTTGTGTCAAAAATAATATGTGCTTTGAAATTGGAATTTAATTTGTCATCTTCCAGAAGACAGAATAACTATTCCATGCTCTTTCTCCTCCTTATGCCCCTTTCCCTCCTCTCAGACTTTTAAGACTGCAAATAATTCTTTTTAATTCCTAGAAAAATCTGTGTAGTTTAAAAGTCTACAGCTAATGAGCATTTTACGTTAGCACCATTTTCTAGAATTTCTATCAGTTGTTCCTGCTAATCAGTATATATACAGCTCCTCATAATAGAAAATTTTCCCAAGACTTGGATTTTAATGCCTACTGTGAGGCTTATCGTCTACTCATAGATATAATAGAGGCTGTCCATTTCCCCCTGTTAGTGCTATGCAGTCCTATGCATGCCCATGCCCATGATGTACCTGAGCTCTGAAGCCTGCTCATTTACACTAGGGTTGCCTCTGTTCCTATTTAGCCTTACTTACCTATGCATGACTATTAACATGTAACTCTCTTAATGGATGCCATTGAGCCTTCCAGCTCTTATTTTTCTTAGCTGGACAAAAAATTGTCAATTTTCTTCAACCTAGTAGGCCATTATATTGCAAATTTAAGACATGGTGAATTCAACATGGAAGTCTTGTCAAAATCACTGACAGCAACACATAACTCATCTAAGGTTTGCTCATGTAAGTGATTGCTTCAGTTTGTCTATACACTGAAGAATGAAGTAAAGCCAGCTTGTAACCAAGATTTCAAAAAGCACTGTACACTAGATTTTTCCACATAACAGACTCTTTTCTATCAGAAGTGAAAATGGAAACCTTTGATAGAATGTTTCACTTAATGCATTCAGGACAGAGAGAATTTTGTCTCTGGGAAAAAGTGAAACTTGCATGAGTGCTAAAATAATCTGTAACTGCAAAATGATATCTGTGAAGATTTAAAACTCTGAAAGTCAGCTGATTAATATCTATCTGCTAAAGAGGACTACATGTCTATGCCTTTCAAGAATAGCTACCTCCCACTATGAATAAAATAGTTTTGATTTCTAATTATATGTTTAAAGTTTACTTCCCTTAAGGTAACATGTCCATAGCTTTATGTTTCTTAAAATTATTAACATGATCATTACCTCTGAACAAATCTGCCTGATATCAGGTGAACATCGATGTTTAATTCTATCCTATGAAAAGGACTGATATATCTGGGAATGTGTCAGTGTGATGAACATTAGTGTTTTATTTTGGAACAAAAGTGCGCTTTTCAGGTGAATAGCCTAATTGTCTTTGCCTGCAGTTCTTTGATTGATGTTGTGGACAAGTCTCTGAGTGCTTGAACTGGATTCCTCTCAGACAAAACTAAATTACAGATGCTCCTCAGGAGAGTGCTCAAGGTACATCAGACACCAGCAAGTATTTGGTCCATTCATCCAGAGTGGAGCTAGTTGAAATAACATAAAATTCATACAGTGTGGGCAGTAGGTTCTCAGACTAGTTCTTCAGATTTGCCGATCTCTTGTTGATCTGTGCTAATTGCTGACTACACACAGTCTTGCACTACCAAAATCCAAAGATTTTTTTCCTATTTATAAAGCCAGATTTTATTTATTTATTTATTTTTAGTAGAACCAAATACCTTAAATTTACTAGATGGAGCAATAGAAACTGTGGGAACAAAATTAAAATCTCAATGGCTAAATAAAAATATTCCTATTGCCCAATAAGTCCCATATTCAAATGTATAGTTGGAGACTGGGAAGGGTTGGGTGCTTTACCTATAAAGTTACTTCTTTAAATTATGAATGCTATTAAAGAAGACCAGATGTCCCACTGAGCTGATTTTGCTCCCAGTATTTTTTCTGTAGGCACTATAAGAAGTAATTATTCTGGCTTCAAATTAATGAAGTCAGCTTGGAAGAGGACAAGTTTTCAATAAACATGCCAAGAATTACCCCTCTTGTAAGTGCTATTTCTTAGATTTGGCTGAGGAAGTATTATTTGTTGTTTATTGCTTTGTAAAAAAGCCATTCCAGCTAACTAATTTTTCAGGATTATTGACCCATGAGAAAACAGCACTAGTTATAGAAACAAAACTACGGTCCAAGCTTTAGATAATTTGATATGAACACTGTTCACAATTCATGATACTGAAAATTATTTATGCCAATAAATATGCTGACATGTCCGTACTTAATTTTTCAAGTCTGGCTCTGCACAGGTGGTGGGAGTTCTCAAGTCAATATTTCACAATGAGAAGCAGGGAATCGGACAAAATACATTTTCCAAATACCTTTCTATTTTTCTTATAATATTTCCATAGTATTTTTAGCTCATTGCACAAGATATCATGGACTTAACCACCTTATAATTACTCCTTGGAAGACATCTGCATTGAAAAACCTAAACAACCAAGTTTCTACCTTCTATATGTTTCTTTATTTCTGCACTGTTCCATCCTGGTCATGCTGCATGTGTTTACATAAAGTGAAATATTTTTCATGTATAAGATTTTATTTCAGCTCTTCACTTTCAGTCAACTGTTGTCTTTACACAGAACTGAATTTTTTTTTTTTTTAGTAAGTCATTGCAAGACTTTGCAAGTTAGCAGACCTTCATTTATTTAACCTATGCATCTGCTAAGCAGGGAAGCATGTTTCTAGCAGGGAAGCCTACAGGAATTCCTAGAAACATCAGTCTCATCAGCTGATGAGACAAAAGAGATAATAGACTCTCTTCTGCCTTAAAATGTGTCTCAGTATGTTCCTATCAATGCAGAAAGTCAATTGCCCTTTCTTTTATACAGTGCTGGAAAAGCTGGTTATATGGCCATGAACAGTGCTGTTGATGAATGTTTTGCACTGTATACACTTCCCTTGCTGCTAGAAAAATGTCTTACTGGAGCCATAAAGTCTGAGAGCTGAAGTTATTTGTTTTAATAAGAGAAGAATGTACTAACATTGTGGTCATAGAAGCCATTAATAATCAAAACCAGGCTGCTTTTACTTAAAAACAACAACAAACCAAAAACTTTTCCTGTTAACTTTATTTATCATGTCTTATGGAGTTTATTTCTTCCTTGACATCTACTATTTATTATTTAAGAGATATAAGGAGAGGAGAGAGAGATATTTTCAGAAAAACTTAAAGGAAGACAGAAGCCTAAAGCTGCAGAAGGGAACTAGCCTCCTATTACCACACAGTAGGAATTACAGACAGGAATTATTCAGAATGGTGCTGAATAAGTGTGAAGTAACGTTATCTGTATACATTATATTTGAAGTATTGCCTGCTCCAGTTGCTTAGGAAAAATAACTAAATCAACCTCCTCTGTTTAGTACTTGCAATTTTTTTAGACAAGGAGATTTACATTGTTAAGCTTTCCTCCAAAATTGTAAGAAATACCCAAATTCTTGAAAATGCAAGATTGTAACATAAATATAACTCAAACATTATTACATGAGTTAAATGAATTCCAAAACAGGGACAAAAAACAGGGAGAAAAGTTCCATAAATTTTAATATGTGCTTAATAAGAAACACATCAAACCTCAAAAGTGTGGTTGCAGAAAACAATTTTGAAGCTCAATAGAATGACAGACAAATAAAATCTTAAATTAAACTCATACATGCTGGCATGTTATATTAATATTTAAGATATTAATAGGCTGTAGTCCAGCCTTGTGGCTTACATGTGAAAATTCAACACTAATGTTGGCAAATTGTTTTGTGATTGTTATTCATGGCCTATACTGCCAATAAGTTGAGTTCTACAGCATTTCATATTTTACACTGTGCTGCATAATATACGGTCCAGTTATAAAAAGCCTTTTATCCACAAGAGAAAATTTTGCAGGCTGACATTTAAAATCTTTTCAGGGCTTTCTGCCTGGTGGGAGATTGCACCTTATGTACATATAGTACATAAAGAATTTTCTATTGTGTGAGGAGATGTAACTGAAAGACAAGAGAAAATATAAAAGTAACAAAATGGGTTACTACATAGACTCGGAGAAATAGAGAGAATAATTATCTAATGAATGTTGCAAATTATGATGCCATAGTTTGAAAAATTGTGCTCTATTTGTTTAGCACATGCAAAGAAAGATCTGATTATAATGTAGCCTGATTAGTCTTCACCAGGCAATAGGTGAAATTTAGAGCAATAGAACTTACTGTGATAGAACCTCATGAAGTTCAGCAAGGCCAAGTGCAAGGTCCTGCACCTGGGTCAGGGTAATCCCAAACATAAATACAGGCTGGGTGGAGAATGGATCGAGGGCAGCCTTAAGGAGAAGGACTTGGGGGTGCTGCTGTATCCTGGACTGCATCAAGAGAAGCGTGGTCAGCAGGTTGAGGAAGGTGATTGTCCCCATCTACTCTGCTCTGGTGAGACCCCATGTGGAGTACTGCGTCCAGTTCTGGGGCCCCCAACATAAGAAAGGCATGGACCTACTGGAGTGAGTCCAGAGGTGGGCCATGAGGATGATCAGAGGACAGGCTGAGAGTTGGAGTTCAGCGTGGAGAAGAGAAGTTTCTTGGGAGACCTTAAAGCAGCCTTCCAGTACCTGAAGGAGCCTACAGGAAGGCTGGGGAGGGACTTTTTACAAAGGCAGGTAATGATAGAACAAGGAGTAATGGCTTTAAACTGGAAGAGGGTGGGTTTAGATTAGATGTTAGGAAGAAGTTTTTTCCTGTGCAGGTGGTGAGACAGTGGAACAGGTTGCCCAGAGAAGTTGTGGATGCACCCTTACTGGAAGTGTTCAAGGCCAGGCTAGATGAGGCTTTGAGCAACCTGGTCTAGTGGAAGGGGCGTTGGAACTAGATGATCTTCAAAGTCCCTTCTAACCCCAACCATTCCATAATTCTATGATTATTTTGTGCTACTTTGATCCAGACAGACCCACTTCACAGACTGAAAAATAACTGTCCACAAAAATCCTAGTACAAATACACTAACTTTGCATCATGAAATGTGGAAGATGAAATGACCAACACCAAGATATGTTCAGGCATCAGGCATCAGCATTTTATTGAAGCTTTGCACTGCTTATATATCCTTTTTTCCTTCAGCACGCCCCAAACATGCGGCATTCTTTCACTTTTGATTCATTACCCCTTATCACCCAGACGGCGAACATGCACCTAAACAATTGACATGATTGGAAAATTCCACCTGTTTGTGAGCCATTCTTTTACTTCTGACTGGTTACTGATTACAGCACAGAATCATCCCTTATCTTGTCTCATACACATTCTTGCTTGTTATTCCACTTTGTTTTAATTTCATTTTATCTTCACTCAAGGTCAGGAATTAATTGCTCAAGGCTGAAGCCGCCTGCAGCTTCGGCTCTTAAAGCACCAACAATGAAAAGTTGTCCTTGGCATACAGAAAAATAAAACAAGTCTTAAATTTTTGTGGAAAATGAAAAAGAATTGTAGTAGCCATCAGCAAGTGGTTGCAGTTTCTCTATTAGCATCATAAATAGTTGGACATGTGACCTATATGTTTCTACATTGATGATGGATGCACAACAAAAGGAAAAGAATAATATGGGATTTTTTTTAAATGAGTGTGACAATACTATCTGCATGTAAAGTACAGCCATCCTCATCACCAATACCACACAAGCATGCACCCCATGTGCATTTCAGAAATTTATATAAGTTTAAGATTCATCAAGCATGAATTCTCTTACTTATTTCAATCACTTTGCATAACTCAGAAGAGTAGATATCACTACAAAATGTGACCAAGCTGGAATTTTAGTTAAGACAATACATTTGTCTTCTGCAACTGATGATTTTGGTAAGCAGGAGGTAGTGGGATCACATGATTTATTAGGGATGGAGTATCAATAGTAATCTGTAATACAGATGTATCAAGGGTACACTACAGAGCAGTGCTGATCGGAGACGTGTCATCTCCTAAATATGATGGTGCTAGACATGTACTAGGTATAAGTATGGCACAGGTCCAAACATGTAGTATGTGGAAGTATGAAACAGGCCTAGCGATACTTGCAATAAGTGAGGAAGGGACCTAGTTTAATCTGACTTTGTAGGTTCTAGAAAATAAGTCTTCATGGAGAATAGGAGCATGAAGTTGTTAAATGAGCTTCCTAATTCTGTAGAACAGAGAAAAGAAGGAGAGGGAAACTCAATAGAAAACTTATGGGATCTTACTCAGTCTCATGAGGTAATTGGCAGGTGACTTATTTTACTTGCTTTCCCAAAGAATTTTAGTGGTGTCAAGTAGGCTGTTTGTTGCATGATTTCTCTCAGTTTAAGAGGCAGGAAGGTGATGCTATGTCTGCGAAAAGGCAAAGTTAAAAGTTACTTCTCACCATCACTGAGCAGAATGAAAGGATATCAGAGCAGGAGTGCATAACAGGGCTTTTAAAGATGGGACAGGAGATAACAAGGAGGAATTAGGGAGAAAAAAAGGCCATTTGTCTTGCATGTAAATAGAATTTCATGTATTTCAATTCATGTCCATTTCCTCTTGTCCTATCATAGGGCACCTCTGAGAAGATTCTGCTTCTTCTTCATTGTTCCCTCTGTTAGATATTTTTGCACATCTGTTAGATCACCTCTGAGACTTCTCCATGTTGAACAGCCCCCGCTCTCAGCATTTCTTCATAGATGAGATGCTCCAACCTCTTAGTCATCTTAGTGGCCCTTTGCTGGACTTGCTCTTGTATGTCCATGTCTCTCCTGCACTGGGGAGCTGAGACCTGGATATAGTGTTCCAGAGATGTCTTACCAGGGCTGAGCTGAGACCACTTGTTTTCTATTTCTTGAGATAAATGAATCACAGTTAAGAGAAAAGCTTAAAAGGGCTATAAATTGTGCATGATAAGGCTTTAAAACAAATTTTTTTGGTTCTGTATGACCTTGAAGTTTATATAATTATTTATACCTCTGTGAAGTCATATTCTTGCTTGATCAGTCTTGCCTGGGCTTGGTTGTGGTGACTGTGATTACTGAGTGGTTAAAAGCAGATTAAGTGAGAAAATAATTCAAAGTCAGGTCTTAACTGCTAGAAGACCACAACTGCTACAATTAATTTTTTTCCAGCTCTACATTTTCTTTTTCCTTGTATCAAAAAAGGTACCATTCCTTTTGCTTTTATTTTTTTGATGTAGTGTCACTGGAAGTTTGGTGATATCACAGAGAAAATCTTGATTATTATAAACTTTCTTAATTTTTTTTTTTTACTATTGAAAATATTTTTCATAACCCTAAATTTTCCTTATAATTAGTTGTTGGAATTCACAATATGTATTACACAAATCTTCTTTGGGCAGTTGTTACTCACAGAAAGTCTTACGAATCACTATTTACTTTTCCTATAAAAGGAAACAACCAGTGTGTCTTGCTAGACACTGACTTTCTTCTTTGTTTGCATAACACATTTGAAAGATATTCCAATGTAAATGTAGCTGCTGTGTCTAAAAACTTTTAAAAAGCTATATAAAACTACTTGAGACAGAAATAATGATCTTTTCTTCACCAGCAGTGAGAACTTAAAAAAAATAAAAAAAACAAACAGGAACTTCCCTAGATCAATTTCTCATGCTGCATCAATCACATTGTATTACCTGAGCTTTTGGAATATGTCCTTAAAGGATTTTGTGATGTGTCAATAATCTAGATAAGTTTTTTAATATTCTGTTTAATATGCAGGTATATAAGAAAATCAACTATCATCTGATGTGTCATATAATTATAAGCATTATCCTAATACAGAAGAGTAGCGATACTGTCCTGAATAGGCACAAGCTATACAGAAACATTCTTCTGCTTCTGTAACTCTCCTTTTCCAACTGGGCACTGCTGACAGTAAGTAAAATGTCTAAGTGTAACTAGTTGAAAAATATCCTGCTATTATTTTTCAGTTAAAGATGTTTATTTTGTAGCAGTTTGAGGTGTGGTTACTATACCAGGAGTGCATCTTGCTTTTACTTTTTCTTCTGTTCTTTTGCCCCCAAAAAACCTTATGAAAAGTGCTGAGAGATTCAGATGGGGAGAGTTGCTTCTCTATGTGTAAATAAAGGACAGAACTGAGACAAAGCAGCAGTATTCTCTGAGTGCATCTGGGAGTCACTTGGATTATTAGATATCCACTTGGAATTTGAACCTTTTGCACTTTTTCAGCTTCAGAGCGATGTATGGAGGAATTAACTTTCAGTGG
>NW_010294681.1:63115-65058 GCF_000700745.2 Antrostomus carolinensis
GGCCACATGCCTACGCATGTGTTACTTGAACATCAAGCATTAAAAATGTGTAATGAACTATATTTATAGCTTGAGTTAAGGGTTGACTCACACAAGTAAGAAGAGAGGAGATTTGGATGGACAGAAAGACACTTGGTTTGTAGTTATTCTTCTCTAACGTAATTTTAAAATGTCACTTAAATTAGAATTTATCCTTGGGCTATCTATTCTGTAGGTATATAATTACAGATGGCCAAAAAATGTTGAGCTGTTCTAGTATTATAAATTATTATTTGGGTATGTCCTAATACGATAGACCCAGTGAATTTATTTGTCACATTTAAATTAGAGCATTTATTACAGAAGAAATTATTAAAAACTTTATTTATGACACTGAATATTTAAACAAAGTTTTTTCTTATTCTGTTGGGACTTCCACAATACAATAACATAATTTAAAATGAAAATCTGAGAGAAGAAAAGGAAGGAATAAAATTCTTTTGGCAGATGGGGTGGGGAAGGAGCATGAAACAGCTGGAGAGTACTTAGAATATGACAGTCCTTTTTTGTATTTCTTTTTTGTTGCTGTTTTGGGAGTATAACAAAGAGCCAGCTTCAATATATGTCCTATCAAATAAGTATCTGCATAAATTACAGATGTGACTCTTGCTGGGGCATGTTTTTATCTCTGTGCCATGGACAACTTTAGTTTAAGATGCTTGCCATTCTAGCATGCAGCTTTTAACATTTATTTTGTCTTTTCTCTCCTATGGTACCAAGCAAACAACTTCTTAGCTCCACTGCCTGCATTTTAGCATCTGCTATGTCTTTGCATGTGACTGTATTCTCCTTCAGTGGCATTAAAATTTTTCTGGTTAATCAAAAGGAAATCTCTCATAATAGACCCCCATAGGCCTCTTTCCAAAGGTTTCTAACCAGTTTTCTAGGTTATTCTTTCCTTTCTAGTTCCAGTGATAACTTTCCTTTTCTCTTTTTCTCTTCCCTGTTTTGAGGTTTCTTAGATTTGCCTGAAAAACCAAGAGACAGGACAGGTAGCAAGAATGACTTGCCATATTTTTTTTCAAAACCAGTAATCACTTGCTCCGGATAGCTTGATAGATGTATTGACTACTGTTTTTGTTTGTTTGCTTTTGTTTTTTGTATTTAATGATCACTTCATTAGCATATATTGACTGGATGGTGGCACTCAAAGAGTTGTGTTCAACAGCTCAATGTTTGAATAGAGACCGGTGAGGAGTGCTGTCCATCAGGGGTCGATATTAGGGATGGTGCTGTTCAACATCTTTGTCAGAGACATGGACAGCGCAAGTCTGCCAATGAAACCAAGCTGTGTGGTGTGGTTAACATGCTGGAGGGATGGGATGCCATCCAGAGGGACCTTGACAGGCTTGAGAGGTGGGCCTGTGCTTACCACATGAAGTTCAACAAGGCCAAATGCAAGGTCCTGCATCTGAGTTGGGGTAATCCCAAACATAAATACAGATAGGACTTGGGCATAGTGGTGGACAACAAGGCTGAACATGAACCGGAAATGTGCACTTGCAGCCCAAAAGGCCAACAACCATATCCTGGGCTGCATCAAGAGAAGCGTGGCCAGCAGTCAAGGCAGGTGATTGTCCCCCTCTACTCTGTTCTCATAAGGCCCCACCTGGAGTACTGTGTCCAGTTCCAGAGCCCCCAACACAAGAAAGACATGGACCTCTTAGAACGAGTCCAGAGGAGGGCCACGAGGATGATCCGAGGGCTGGAGCACCTCTCCTATGAGGACAGGCTGAAAGAGTTACGGCCGTTCAGCCTGGAGAAGAGAAGACTTAGGGAGATCTTATAACGGTCTTCCAATACCTGAAGGGGCCTACAAGAAAGCTGGGGAAGGACTTTTTACAAGGGCAGGTAGTGACAGAACAAGGGGTAGCGGCTTCAAACTGTGAGAGGGAGGGTTTGAT
>NW_010294681.1:65079-66478 GCF_000700745.2 Antrostomus carolinensis
AAAAAAAAAAAAAAAAAAAAAAAAGACTATGAGGGTGGTGAGACACTGGACACTGGAACAGGTTGCCCAAGGAAGTTGTGGTTCAAGGCCAGGTTGGATAAGGCTTTGAGCAACCTGGTCTAGTGGAAGGTGTCCCTGCTGATGGCAGGATGGTTGGAGCCAGATGATCTTTAAGGTCGCTTCCAACTCAAGCCATTCTATGATTCTATGAAATTTTTAATAACCTCCCAATTATTTAATTAGTAGACCTTAAAATACTTTACCATCAGATGCAATTACTTTCTCTAATTTTATAGATGAGAAAAATGAAGTACAGAAACAAGGGAGGGAGTTGCTTGCCTAATGTTGCTGAAGGCTGCTTTGGATTTCATTTTCTTCTAGTAAGATTGTTTTTTTTCCAGAGGGAGTGTTCTCTGTGTCATGTAGGGAGGGTGTTGGGGGGGGAAATGCTGAAACCAACTTGGTAGAAAATTATCAGAACATCATGGCAGCCAGGCTTGTATTCCTGTAGACTTTTGACTCTGTTATTTTTGTCCACTCATACTGGTAATGGACACATTATTCTAAAATATTAAAAAAAAATATTTAGTCTTTGCCTGAGTTCATGGGTAATGCTGCAGCAATATTATATAAACAGAATGACATATTTTTATTTCTATTTGTTATAATCCATCAACTAAAGTCACAGGTTCACAGTTAAGACTGTTTCATGTCTTTAGGACAGTAAATTAATATATGTTATGAAAGGGTCTTTTAAATTATATATAATTGTTTTTTGATTAATACTTGAATGAGCTAGTGTGATACTTTTTGTAGTTCAGTTTACTACTGCTTGTAAGAATGTTGATAAGCTTCAATTAAATATTACTAGAGGCAAAAATACCTCTTAGTGTTGGTTTTTTTTCTGGCACTTGCCTTATAGGAACAGTAATAGGAGCAAAAAATGATTCTTGTTGAAGCAATTTTCCCGTTCTTATAGATTAGTTCTGAGGTATGTAGTTCCTTTTTTTTAAATAAAAGAAAGTAAAGGATGCTGCTACCATAATAGAGCAAGGCAGGTCAGACACTGAGGTAATGGGAGACAGACTGAGGAAACAATCTTTGATTTCATTTGAGACCAGCTGTTCTTCAAAATTAAGCTGGAGTGACATTGCCTGGATCACTGAGCATGGTAGCTTCTGTTGGGTTTGAGGGAGTCAGTGATGCTTATTAAATGAGTTAATCAGGAAATTGAGTACAGAGAAGATATATTTTGTTATACTAGCAATTATTTTCAACAGTCTATTTATCTAGAAATGGTGTTTCTGGTTGGAAAGACCCATGCTCATAAATATGTTAATTAAATGGCAGTATGCAATATACTCTTTATAGTATTTATAAATATATATATAAAGATATA
>NW_010294682.1:0-7378 GCF_000700745.2 Antrostomus carolinensis
CCGGAGCTCTGCTGGCTCACCGTGCCGTGTCACTGCTGCTTCTGGCTCTTCAGCGCTTTCCCAGTCAAATCTAAAAAAGGGAGATAAAGGTGAACTGGCAGAAATTCCAGATTCGAAGAGCCGCACACTGATCCAGCCACTTGTCCCCTTACCAAAGGGACACCCACTGCCACCACCGGACTCTGGTGCAATGGCCCGTGTTCACTCCACAGCCCTTGCCTTCCCGTTCCCCTCAGCAGGTGAGCTGTGCTGTGTCCTTTCCATCCTGAACACCCTGGGACTGTTTTCTGATTTTGGCACACAGTACCTGTATTGATCTGTGCCTCTGGGCTTCCCCGAGCCGTCTTTCTTATGACCAGTACCTGAGCTTTGGCACCTGCAGCATGTACTCAGCTTAAACGTCATGCGGTTCTGAGCCTTGCAGCAGGCAGCCTTGTCTCTTCCATGCAGCTGCTGGTCGTGGAGAGTTTGGGGCTGGAGAGAGCCAAAGCTCAGCATGGGAAAGCGTGCTGCAGGAGGACATTTGGCTGAGGCTGTGGCCTTGTTCCATACACTCCTAAACTTACTGTGTGCAGGGGAAGAATGGCATCATGGAAGTGAGGAGAGGAGACAGAGTGCTTGGGAGCACACAGAGCTAAGAACTGTGCCCTAACAATCTGTGTACCATGCTTTGAGTGTTCATGTGTCCAAAAGTGATGGGCATAGGGTTTAATAAAAAAAAAGTCAAAGAATGTTTCCATAAAACATTCTTTGGACACACTGTCTGTTTCCATAAAACATTCTTTGCAGGTCTGTCTTCTCAAAAATTTAACACAGTTGGGTAAATTTGGAGCTAACTGATTATGCCATTTTGAAGAAACATGTTCTTCAGGCCTTGAAGAAATATGAACTTAATGAAATCTGAAAAGGTGAAATACATTTAGGAAAGGCTACGAACATGCCAGTTACTTGTCATTTTCTGTTTGTTTCCTAGAGAAAAAACACAAAACGAGTTCCAAGTTTTCGCAAGTTACTGAGAACTAGTAAAATAAAACTTGACAACAAATTAAAGAATAAACAGTACAAGCAGCAGAGTGCTGCTAAGAAGTATCGAAAAGAACAAAAGAAGCTAAGGGAGGCTGTCAGAGATGCTATCTCTAGAAAACCTTTTCCATTGGAAGAATGCAAGAAAAAACAAGTTGGTAAGTGTTTGCTCAGAGTTATTTTTGTAAGCAAAGAGGTATGAGGGTTACTAAAAATCTTGCTGCTTTGTGTTGTAAAATTATGTATCAAGAAAACAACATATCATTTTCTGTTTACAAATAATTACTATTCTTGTTTAAAGGAAAAAAAGGGAGAGTTATAAAAAGTATAAGATGTAGCCATACTGGCAACAAGATCTGACAGTTGGAGATGGTAGAAATCTATTTGCTCTAATTGTTGTTGGATGTCACAATAAAGGGGCAGTCTTCTGGGATAACAGGAAACACATGCATGAAGGTGGATGAGCTCAAGGTTGAAGAAAGATGTAGAATGGTCTCAGAAGTGTAGGCAGGGTTAGGTTTTCAAGTTTGAATGTACATATAGGATCTTAACCTGTACACATTGTCTTCTGAAACAGCTGAAAAACGGGAAGAAGAAGAGGAAGAAGATGCTCTTCCACTGGACATGATGGATGAAGATGACTTAAAATTAATGGAGGATTTGGCTCAGAAAGCATCCTTTTTAACCAGAGATCTTTCTTCTAAGTGAGTGTTGTTGTGCTGTCTACTTTTCCTACTAATTCAGCGTTGTGTGGTTAATACATAATTAATATGTAATGTGATACATATATCAGGAGGTCACTTTCGGTCTCGTGTTTCTTTGTATTTCCAGTTTAGTGTTTCCTTAGTCTGTCAGTACATTCAGTATTAATGTATTGATGTGTGTCAGTATATTCACCTGCTCTGCCTGACCTTCAGAGTACTGTTTCAGCACAATGTTCCTACCCGTGAGATCCCTGGCAGTGAGACGAGTAGCGTTCCTCAAACTGAAGGAAATGCTTTAATCTGTATACAGTCTTCTTTTCTATATAGAGTATTCAGGACATTCCCTGGACTTTGGGTCACTATACTTTCATATATTGCATTACAAATTGCTGTAAAAGAAAAAAAAGGTTCTGGAAACTGTGTCTGTAAACACATGCAACACCAAAACATTCATACAAAAAACTTGTTACCAGTTTGCTGGAGGAAGGTATTAGGTAGCGTTCACAATTAAATGCATAGAAGGATAGTTGCTCTTTTACCTGTTCTACTCTTACTAGCTTTTAGATCCTTTCATAATATTCTCTTAAACTGGAGAAATTGTCTTTTTACTCTGCTTTATGCTGATCAACTATAATCATTTTAAGAACTTGGCAAATACTACCTCACTTACAAATTACATGTTCATATTAGCACAGACTAAATACTTAGGTTCTTATATTCTTATGTGCAGGTTAGGAACATATCAGGTGAAAGAGTGGTACACCACACTGCATTATTTCTGTTATCCTTGGAGAGTGGGGTGTGGCACAGGCATTCCCAGTGAGCTGAGTAGAAAAGTGATAGTAAAAGTTAACATGAAGTAGGGATAAATAAAAATGTGCACTGACCCACGCTGTTACATCGTTGTTAAGCGCCACCTGGGATGTCAGGGCAGGGTAGGATAGAGCGAGGCTGTGGAACACCTTAGGACACTGGACTGTTGGTCCAGTGAGAGGGTCCTAGTCCTGCTTGTTTGCTGGTGGAATCCTTCATGGCAGGACTGCTCAGGGTTAAGTTTTTAGTGAGCTTCAGCTGTGCCAGGGCAGCACACTGAGGAGGGAGGCAAGTAAAACAGCACTCTGACCTAGATGTCTGTGCCGAGATCTTAATAGTTTCTGGTTTGTATCTTTGTATTTTATTTACTCTTTTCCAAAATCTTTAATACTTTAGGGCTGAAATCATGTTTCAAAGGATGTTTGCCTTTACAAGCTTAATCTGATTTGTTCACTTTTGCCTTACTTCAGAGGGTCCCTGAGTCCCTTACTGCTACATGAATGGGAGTGGTGCCATCTCAAGACCCATCAGCTAGTACTAGGTTTTCCAGATGTCTGGCATGACCCAGCGTTTCCCTTGTTCTCACAGCAGCTCTATTTTCTTCGTGCTCAGCAGATCAGTCACAGATACGTAGAATTCCTGTGCTCGCTGAGTAGGATTTGAGTACACAGGAAAGGTTTGATCTGCACAGGGACAGCAAGGCTGAGGCTGGGGCACTGTCCTTACAATACATGTGTAGGGTGGCTGTGTCCTGTGTGCAGGGAATCGGGCTAGACTCTGGGGTGTAAAACTCCTTCTCATACAAGTGATTTTTACTCTCTGAAGCCTAGCAGTCTGTAAGCCCAGAGCTTTCAGAATCCCTCAGATGTCCGTGGCGGAAACTTGGTCCCTTGCAAGAACAAAAGTGATGTTCCTGTTATAAGACACACTGTGTGGCTTCGGCAATGTGATTCTTTATCCCTGGCTTTTAGTTTTTTAATAAGACTAAAACTAAATCTTTTTTTGTTTTTGCTAATTTCCCATTTAGTTTCCTATAAAAAGGAGATGGGAAGCACTGTGTTGTCCTAAAATCAAAGGTTATGTACAGATCCACATTAACATTGTTTGAGTGGTGACTGGTGCTGTCAATGGTGAATGCACTCGAGCATTCTACTTAATAAGATCGGACATTATTTGTTTTTCTGAGCGCAGACACTTAATCCAGCTAGTATACTGTCATACATGATTCATGTGCAATTAGGTGGCTGATTAATTTAGTTTGTCTTGTATTTTTCAGTGAACCTGTTCATGTTAAGAAACGAAAACATGAAAGTGTGATTGACAAATATGAGAAGGTGCCAAGACGTGTGCAGACTGAACCAGAAAAAGAACTCATCCATCTGCTCCCCATCAAAGACAAAGGTGGCATTATTCCCCAAACTATGGAAAAGCCAGGTAAGACACAGATTTTGGAATCAGTATACTAGCCAACATGTATATAATTTATTCTTTTAAAATTCCATAGTGTTTATTACATGCTTGACACCAGATACTCTGTTTTTGCAGTACTTGATGTTGCACAGGATGAAGAAGAGGATATGGAAGAAATGGAGGAAGCAGAGGGTAATAAAAGATCATGTTTGCCTTTTTTTTTTTTAATCTGAAGAGTACTTTACTGTTCCCTAAGGAAATTTGTAATTTAAGTGTATTTTGTTTAGAGTGGTTTTGAATCTGTTCATTACCAGGTTGCCCCCAAAGCATAACAGTGATTTGGAGCTTGCTTTCTTACTGTTAGCATCCCAGCACCTGAGGAACACCTGGCTTCAGAATCTCTTTCTTTAAAATTATTTTGATTTTCACCTGGAAGTGATGTTTGCATGAAGTTCCTTGTATCAGTTGTATCTTTGCTAGAAGGAAAATCTTGGCCTTTTTAAAGGATATATGCTGTGGTTCTAGTTTGATTACTTTGAGATAATTTTGAAATTCAGTTCAGGACAAAGACTTCAGTAGGCTTTTGAGTTGTCTTTGTCTTTGAACTTTTTTAGTTAAAACACCAGGCAATTCAGATTTCAATTTGCAGTTTGCTATCCAGTTAGAGTCATAATCAAGTAACAGTTGCATTTGTAACTGTGCCATTTCTGGGTTATAATTCTCTAAATATAATCTGAAGTTGAGGAAGGATATACTTGTAGCAAAGTAATACTCAGAAAACACAAATAAAACAATTGTATTTTTTAAATAAAAAGTGAATGTTGAATAATTTGCTGCAAACTGCAGAGCGCTCCAGTTTCTTGGCACAGTTGGGGTCATATGTTGAGTTTATATGTTCCCACTGTACTTAGGAAGTACCATTTGCAGATTCAAAAACATTTGGTCCATTTCTTTTTGGAAGTGTAAGATTTTGGAGTGGAGCAAAAATTATTCTCTGGGTTAATATAAGCTCTAGCAAGGTCGTTCTTAAAACTTTTTTTACTGTGGAACTGCGTGTGCTGCTCCCATGTGGTGTTATTGCAGTACCCACCTGAAATGCAGGATCTACAATGCTGGTGTGCAATATGGTATTTGTTAAGCGGCTTCCCTAATGACTCTCCTTTCTAACTCACACCTTATGCCAGACTTCAATGAAGAACCTCTGCCTGTTCTCACTCCTGAGGAAATGGCTGCTCAAAGGAGACAAAAGCTGCAGGAAAGGAAGATGCACATAGCTGCCTTAGCATCGGCCATTCTCTCTGAGCCAGACAACAATGTAGGTAGCATTTACTTAACATGCACGTATGTGTGCCTGTGTTGTGCCATAAGTCAATAAATAAAGATCTGAAGTAACCAAATGACAGCAAAAGCAGAAAAATCCAAGAGTGGAGCAAGGAAAAAGGTCAGTGTTGTATCACTTCTGAGGGGTGGCAAACAGCTGCCATAGGTTGGTACAAAGGATGAAGAACCAGGTGACCGTGTTTGCTCCGTTCAGTTGTAATTTGTCCATCTGAGTACTTGTGGTTTTAGGAATAATACTGTCTGTGGTATTTCCTGTCCAAACTACCTTGTTCCTTAAGCATGACCCTTATTTAAGCTCTGATTTCAGGGTTGTATCTCATAGTGCTCAATGTTTCAGGGTATAATTCTGTGCAAGTTTGTAATAGCAGGGAAGTTTGAACATTCCTATGATGAAAATTTTGTTGGGATATCTAGTATTTTTTGGCTCTTTATGCAGTGCTAAGTAGAGTCTGAGTAACTGCTGAGTTTTTTTTTTTTATTTTTCTAGTACTTAAAAGTGAGGCACATTTCTTGTGGCAGACTTTTGCTGAAATATACATTGTGCTTATACATTGGTTTGTGGGTAATCTTCAGCTGACTTTGCCTCTCTTAATCAGATTAAAAAGTTGAAGGAGCTGCGTGCGATGCTGATGGAACAGGATCCTAATGTGGCCGTGATTGTTCGGAAGCTGGTTATGGTTTCTTTGATGGAGATATTCAAAGATATTGCACCTTCTTACAAAATTCGGCCTCTGACTGAAGCAGAAAAGGCTACCAAGGTGAAATACCACATTTCTTTGTAGAGTATTGTGAGTAGTTGAGAGTTTTTTAAGTTATGCCAAATACTAACACTGATTTGTTTAATACGAATTTATAGTTTTGAGCAAAGAGTGACAAATACATAAGTACTTGTGGAGATTCTGAAACTGTGACACTTTCTCAGGGCAGGGGTCTTTGTTTTGAATGCTTAATTCTTACGTACTTCCTTCAATAAGTAGGTGACGTGCTGGTGGTAATGAAAGGAAGCAGTAGTATATGAAAGTAGCATACCAAACCCGTGTGACTTTCATCATAAACCTCGGAATGAGATGGTGTTTTGTGTCACACTGAACTTGTTTTCTGGAGCTTGTTTTTAACCAATTCTTTAGAAGGTTTCTTGAATATAGGTAATGCAGTTTAGAGTCATGGCTTTAAAGTAACATCTAATTACAAATTTCACTTCAGTACCTATAACTGAAATTGGCCTAGCTGGAAAAGGTCCTCTGAGCACTTAATATGTAGAGAGATATGTAGAAATATTATATTTTTAATACATTTCTAGGAATGTCTGTCTAGAAGAAAAAACTACTTAGGTATCTGATAATTTGTTTTAAAACTTCAGGTTTTTTTCACTGCTAGTGAATTTCAGGATTTAGCTCTCCAAAGAAAATTTCATGTGTAATATGCTTACAGGTTAAAAAAGAAACTCAGAAATTGAGAGAATTTGAAGAAGGCCTTGTGAGTCAGTATAAATTTTACTTGGAAAATCTGGAACAAACAATTAAAGGTACAGTCAACACTTTCAATTTTTGTAGTAAATGCAAAATCGTTTGCAGCATGCCAGTTAACCTCCTCTGATTGAATGCTACCTGCTGTCTTTCATGCAAGTGCTGTTTCATATAAGTGTGTAGGAGAATGCCTGCAATAGCTAAAAATGTAAATACTTAGAATCTGCTTCCCTACATTCTGAACAGTAATCACTGAATGTAATATTTTATGCAGATTGGAAACAAAGGAAGTTGAAGAAAAGCAATGTCATCTCATTAAAAGCATATAAAGGTCTCGCAGAGATTGCAGTGAAGTGTCTGTGTGAGCTGCTTGTGGCCCTGCCCCACTTTAACTTCCACAACAACATTATTGTTCTGATTGTTCCGCTCATGAATGATACATCAAAAAAGGTAAGTGATTTTCTGATTAGGGAAAAAGTTCTTGTTTTGCATGAAAAATCATAGAATCATAGAATGGTTTGGCTTGGAAGAGACCTTAAAGATCATCTAGTTCCAACCCCCTTGCCATCAGCAGGGACACTTCCCACTAGACCAGGTTGCTCAAAGCCTCATCCAACCTGG
>NW_010294682.1:7393-13754 GCF_000700745.2 Antrostomus carolinensis
AGGCCCAGCCACAGCTTCTCTGGCCAACCTGGGACACTGTCTCACCACCCACACAGGAAAGAATTTCTTCCTAATGTCTAATCTAAACCTCCCCTCTTCTATTTTAAAGCCAGTACCGCTTGTTCTATCACTACCTGCCCTTGTAAAAAAGTCCCTCCCCAGCCTTTCTGTAGGCCCCTTCAAGTACTGGAAGGCCACTTATAAGATCTCCCTGGAGCCTTCTCTTTTCCAGGCTGAACAGCCCCAACTCTCTCAGCCTGTCCTCATAGGGGAGGTGCTCCAGTCCTCTGATTGTCCTTGTGGCCTCTTCTGGACTTGCTTCAGTAGGTCCATGTCCTTCTTGTGTTGGGGGCCCCAGAACTGGATGCAGTAGTCCAGGTGGGGTCTCATGAGAGCAGAGTAGAGGGGCAGAATCACCTCCCTTGACCTGCTGGCCACAAAAACAATATGTTTTTGAGCTTTATTGCACAATATCCAGATCTTGTGGCCATCTTTTTGCTATTTTAATGGCTGTGTCCACTGTCTAGTTAGTCAATACCATCAGTACTATCAGTTAGCTGTTGTCGTAGCCTTGGCTTTACAGAAGAATTTGTTTGAATTCACTTTTCAGATTTCTGAACTGTGCTGCGAGGCAGTTAAGAAGCTCTTTAAACAAGACAAGTTGGGTTATGCTTCACTCGGTGTTGTTAAAGTCATTTCTGGCCTTGTGAAGAGTAGAAATTACAGTGTCAGGCCTGAGGTAAGAGTCTTTCTGTTGTACACAATTTTCTTCTGTCAGTGCTTTAAAAAAACCATGAAAGTTAAAGTTAGTGCAGCTGCTGGCTACAGACAAGCAGAATTTTGTTACTCTGTCAGAACACAGGCAGCTTAGGTGTGAGCTGAGCCGTTGGGTTAGGAGAGATAAGGGGCAGGGGAAGGAGACTGTGGGGGGGGGGAATCAGCTCTTGACAGAGACATGGGTTAAGTCAGACTGAGGAACCTGAGAGAGGCAAATGGAGGAATGGATAGAAATGGACAGTGCTGGGGAAGGAACTGGGAGCAGAGATGAGAGAGAGAATTATGAAGGAGCAGGAGGGGAGTAAACAGAAGAAGCTTTGGTCAGCAAAGCCCACTAGCCTGAATGGAATTCCGGATTTCTTACCTTCTCTGTTCCTCTGTTGTGGATCTCCTTTCATTGTATTTATTTTATTTTACAATAGGTGTTAAAAGTATTTCTGCACTTAAGAATTAAAGAAGTAGAATTACAAAAAGATTCTGAAGACATTGCACCAAAGAAAAAGTTCATGACTTACAAAGAGAAAAGAAAGAATCTTTCAAGAATGCAAAGAAAGGTATGACCTGTGCTTTCTCATGCGCTGCTTCAGTGACTTTATGTAGCAATTTGTTCCAGCAATGATTGCGCTTCTGTTGCCATTGTTAACTCTCAGCTTCACTGATCAGTGTTTGCACTGTACTTGAATATTTATGAGGTTTTACAGGGAATTTAGTTATCTTCCTGAGGTTTTTTCTCTTTCTGGTGTTGACAATGCCTTTGATTGTTTCTGATAGGAAGGAATATATCCAAGCTAGTTACCCTGTAGCATCACAGGGTGAATTAAGCAACTCACTAAGTATAGCAGATTTATTCTCTGGGTGTCTTTGGAAGCTGGATATCCAGGCTGGTTAGAAACATTTTATCTGTTGTCTTAAAATCAACTGTGTGTTTTCAGTGGAAGAAAGCAGAAGAGAAACTGGAGCGAGAACTCTTGGAAGCAGAGGCGTCAGAAAGTAAAGAAAAAAAACTGAAGCTGGTAAGTAATTTAGAGATTACTTTCCTATTTTTGCAAAGTAGCAGCTCCTAACCCTTTTGTAACCAGGTGTCTCACCTCCATCCCAACCTGTCAGCATTCCACACCTCCAGATAATGTCGGCAGCTTACAAACATTTTGCCTGTGCCAGAGGTCTAGGTTTTAGTAAACCAAGCCCTCTCAGTTTACCCAGGAAAGCCATCGTGGCCATTCCTATTCCTTCTGTTCTCTGCACAAAGAGGTATTTGAATCTATTGACATATGTCCGCCAGGTGCCCTGTTCCTGTTACATGTGACACTATATAATGGCTGTTACCAGTCTCCCAGAGTGGCCTTTAGGCCAAAGAGGAGTGTGTCTAGCATGGACTGAGGGGAAGAGAGGCTCTTTAGCTAGGAGAGCGTGAGAGGACAGAGTAGCAGGCAGGAGAGCAAGACTTGAGCTTTGCAGCATAAGAAGAGCAGAGGTAGCAGTGCCAGGGCTGGTTTGGACAGCCTGAGTGCCACCTTGGACAGAGAGGAGCATTTTCAATTGAGTTTTAAGTGCAGTAGAAGTGCCTGGTTTTCATGCTATTTTAATTTGTTTTCTTTCCTTCAGCACACAGAGACCTTGAATGTTGTATTTGTAACTTACTTTAGAATCTTGAAGAAAGCTCAGAAGTCTCCACTTTTGCCAGCTGTGCTAGAAGGTCTTGCAAAGTAAGAACTGAGTCCACCTTCTTTTGTGTGTATTAGAAAGGACGTAAAGCACCAAAGGGATGTTTTTACCTTGAAAGGATTTATAAGCAGTGAGAGAAGACTGTCCCTGACAAATTTGCCTGAAATTCTTATTTCTCTGCTGAAGTTTTCACCTACTTCTAAAAATGTTTCAATGCGATGTGAAATTTCCTATGATAGAATTGATGTGATGCAGGCCCAGCAGTGTGTGATGTGATTCCATTATTTTGTCTAATTACTTCCTGAAGAACACGAGCATGTCTCTAGTGCTATAGGGAAGCTGTGATTAGCGGTTGAGGACTATGTGAAGATCATAGATGTTCAGCATTTGATTTAGCTGTGCTTTTAAAGTGCAAATTTTGGCAATTCAAAATACTTTGAACTGATTCTGCAGATAATATCTATAGCTTAAAAATAAAAATCTCTTTGATTCAAGGTTTGCCCATCTTATAAATGTGGAATTTTTTGATGACCTGTTGATTGTCCTTCATTCTCTTATTGCATCTGGGGTAAGTTGAGCTGACATTTGTTAGAGGTTTCTTAAAATTATGTTCTTTTGGATGCTTAATCAGTTTTGTATTCTTAGGGTTTAAGCTACCGTGAGGGTCTTCATTGTATTCTCAGTGCTTTTCATATACTCTCTGGTCAAGGTAAGAGATCTTTAAAAACAAACTTTTGTTTAATATTGTCTGATAAAGTAGTAATGTGTTTATTTGGGATTATGTTAATAGGTGATGTTCTTAACATTGATCCAATGAAATTCTACACACACCTTTACAAGACACTATTCAGCCTACATGCAGGTAACTCTAGATTCTTACTTTCAATGTTTACCTAGATAATGTTTATTCTGCTTGTTTGGTATCATAGCCTTAATATAGTGTTAATAAAATACAGTTGTTTTAAGATATGTAAGTTCTGAAAAGATTATTGTCTGTTTTAATCTACTTTTTTCTCAAGTTGCACGTTGCACTGCAATACAAATTCTAGAAGTATTATCACAAGACATGGTAACAGGTTCTAATCATGTCATTTCATTAGGGAATGCTGAGTATGTGATCTTGGATAAACTTTTATCCTGTCCTAAATTTAACTTTTTTTACTTTTTTATAATTATTTCTTTCAGGGGCAATTTAAAAATTCTCTATTTTTTCTCAAATTCTTTCTCTAATAAAGAAACATCTCTAATTTTTCTAACATAATTTAAAAAATAATTTCAATTTAAATTCTGTTTTCTGAAGTCTTCTGGTTTATATTTATGATTTTTGTAATTCTGATGTTCTAATTTCCTAATCTAAATTTTCTAATAATTCTGAGAAGCTGAATAGTTTATGAAAAAAAGATACTTATAAAGTTTGAAATTAACTTAATAAATTTGTATTCACTAAAAAGGGGAAAGATTGAGAAAAAACATTCTACAATTCTGGATGTATAAAAGACTAAATCTTTGCACCATTTAACAGTTCCTTAAAGATTATATAATTAATGCACTTAGGGTTAAAACACTAACTGCTTCTAATGTTTAGACATTTTTAATGGAACAAGTATTTCTTAGAAAGTAGCACAGAAATAGTAACACATTTTTTCTATTCAGAGCTGGACCATTTTTACCAAAAAAGGATGGATGCTCATGTCTGTATCATGTTGGTGCTGTGTTTGAACCGCTGAGCTTTCGTGCTATTTCTCAGGTTCCAGTACAGTCGGTAGCAGAGTATTTAGCTGTATGTTCCTTGAAATGGTTGTTTACTCTTTGTATACAACTCTGCTTTTGAGGTGGTACCAATGATGATGTAGGGATTGTGCTCCAGTGCCTGGATGTCATGTTTGCCAAGCGGAGAAAGCAAGTTTCCCAGCAACGAGCTCTTGCTTTCCTGAAGCGACTTTCCACGCTTGCTCTTCACGTACTTCCAAACTCCAGTGTTGGGATCTTGGCAACCAACAGGGTATTAATGCAAGTAAGTTTTACTTGTTGGGAGTTTTTATCTCACTGCTTAAAGCTTACTGAATTTTTTGACAAATTGATTTTATGAACAATATTTTGCAGCATCTTAGGCAGGAATGATGAAAACAGAGTATCCTTAAATGCTGCTAGGACTGAATAACATGGAATGAATCCTGAACTTAACCATGTTATCATTGGACGTGTAATATAAGCAACTCGTCCTTTTTTTGTGTGTGTTTTAGACATTCCCAAAGATGGACCTTCTACTAGACAACGAATCTCAAGGCAGTGGAGTTTACCTCCCGGAACTAGATGAACCAGAGCATTGCAATGCTCAGAACACAGCTCTGTGGGAACTGCATTTACTGCAGGTTAGTGAGTAGCTGAGTGATTTCAGAAGTAAAAATCAGCAGTAAATAGCTGCTAAATGTTTATATGCTTTACATAAATAGAGAATGGAGGTCTTCAGGCCTGTCAATCAAATCTGGCCCACGTGAGCCTATTCCAAAGAGGAGCAGCAGCACAGTGGTCTAGGGAAGGAATGAGCTCAAAAGGAGACGTTGCACATCCTGTATGTTAGTACCACACTGGATCTTACTGCAGGTTGCCTAATAAGACTCCTTTGGAGACTTTTTCAGTCTGTTAAATTCCCTTGCAGTCAGACGTTCTCCAAGGAGTAACTGACAGTTTGATCTGTCATTCCAGCCAGAGTTTAGAGTTTAGGGCTTGGGGAGAGCTTCCTCTGCCCTTTCTCCTGCCTTCTGGGAGTAGGAGTTAAATGAACTGTGGAGAGTTTTGCTTACAGCATGACATACTAGGAAATAAATGTATGACTGGGTGTTCTCATTCACTTAACTCCAGAAACTGACTGATTTTGGGGTGCTCAGTTTCTCTATCTAAAACAAAAGCAGAACCTTCCGTCTTACTGAAATGGAAATAGAGGGGAGAATCCACAGATAAATACATTATCCTTTATCCCTCAGTCAACTGCCACCTTTATTCCTTTCTTTTAGAGACACTATCATCCAACAGTGCAGAAATTTGCAGCTCACCTTATTGTTGGAGCTCCAACTGAAGGCTCAGGAGCTCTTTCACTTGAATTGAGCCAAAGGTGAGTTATCAGAGAGTTCAGTTTTTAAAAATAGTGTCCTGAAAAGTAGCTGTTGCTCATATTTTATTAAAGGAATCCCTAAAAATAATTACCCATAAAATTAAAATATTCTGTTCTTCAAACTAATTTTCTTTGTTCTTCTGCCAGTACAGGATGTTGGCTGCCTTTTTCTGTTTGGTTTTTGTTTTGTTTTGTTTTGTTTTTATTTTGAGGCTTGTTGCCAGGCTGAGACAAGGGTAAAAATTTCAAAGTGCAGTGTACTTTCTTCCCACGGGAGCAAAATATCTGGATCAGCAGCCCTGATCTGAATATGGATCAGGTTCACTGAACCGTGTCTGTCTAGTGTAAACTGGATGGAAACCAAGTGGCAGCTTAAGGTCAATGGTGTGTTAAAACGTAAGAACAGCCATCCTGGTTCGGACTAAGGATCTAGTTCAGCATCCTGTCTTCAGCAGTGGCTGGAAGCAGGTGCCTCAGGAAGAGTGAAAACAGGACAGGCATGTAAGGCGTGCTCTGAGCAGTGCTCTGGCCTCAGACTGGTTTCAGTGTGGTGGATTTCCTGAACCTGATACCATTCTCTGTTTAGTAACTCTTCATGTAATTCCTTTGCAAAACTGTCAGTGTCCCTTGAACCAAAGCACACGTTTTGCATATACAGCATTGTTTGGTAAGGGTTCCATGAGTCCACAGTTCGTTATGTTAAGACCTACCCTCTTTTGTTTTGAACCTGGTGCCAGCATGGATCATTTAACAAACAGTCCCTGGTTCTTGCCCTGGGAGGTGACATGAACCATCTGCTCTAAGACA
>NW_010294682.1:13773-23879 GCF_000700745.2 Antrostomus carolinensis
TAGACCTCTATCATATTGTCCCTTCATCTACCATCCCTTCTAGCTGAAGGGATCTGGCTCAGACAGTAGCTGTTCCACACTTTTTATAATTCTTGTTGCCTCTTCCTGAACTTTTACCAATTCAAGTATTTCAAGATGACGAAATTGGAGACTCAGGTGCAATATTTGAGACGCGGGTGATATGTGGATTTATACACTGATGTAACTATTTCCTATTCTGTTCTTTGTTTCTTTCCAACTCCAAACAGCATTAAGGTCACAGTCCCATGAAAGTATCTGTCATAATAAGAACATTTATTTCCTTAAGTGATAGTGGTCAGCTCAGAGCCTGTTGTTTTCATGTGACACTGAGATTGCTTTTCTCTGTGTTCCCCCCTGCCCTGCTCCCACCCCTGCCCTGCTCCCACCCCTGTCCCCAAATGTCATTTGCCATTTTACTGACCATCTCATACAGTGTTATCTGCAGTTCTTCACAGGCAGCTTGTTCTTACTACTGCAAATAACCTGGTACTCTCCAGATCATCTTTTGAGTGTGTGGAAAAGTACAGGTCCTGGTGTCCTGTCACAGACCTTGTGGAAGTCGTAGTTTCTTCATGCCATTGCAAAAACTGATCATAGATTCCTGTCTTCTGTTTCCTGTCTTTTAACCATTTTTTTTTGCCTGTTCTCCCATGGCTGCTTAGTTTTCATAAAACCCTTTGGTAAGGAACTGTTGAAAAGTCAGGCAGATTGTATCAGCTTGGTAACTTTTATCCACGTTTTTTTTCTTTGATTTTTTCAAATATGTACAGGGTGAGCAGTGACTGCTTTGAGAGCTGGCAAGCCAACAGGACAGTTTTCTTGTCTCCCATTTCTTCTTCCATTGCCTGACTGAGTATTTAAACACATTTTCTTGCTTTTACTTGCATTGTTCCCCAGCTGTTGGCTTCTGGTCTTTTCCAGGTGATGCTCAAGAGAGAGAGAGAGAGAGAGAGAGAGAGAGAGAGAGAGAAAAGTTACTCTTGGTTTGGTGATAGGTTGCTTAGAAATGTATCTAATGCCATTTTTCTTTCACTGTGGTTTTGCTATAGGCCTGCTACAGAACTTTTTGAGGCACACAGTATGAGAGAAATGACCTTTAACCCTCCTGTTGCATCAGTAACACCCAGAAGAAAGGTACCATCTCATCTCTCCTCTCCGTGTCCTTTTTTAACCACATGACATACCAGTATAACCTGTATCTGCTGGCTCAGTATGCAGTGCTCAGATGTTAGCACGCTTAGTTTGGCTTTCTGGTTCCTGTACTTTCTGTGTCAAGTATTTTTTTTTTAACTGGCATAAGATAGCATGACTAGAAAGAAGGAAAAAAGGCTGTATGACCTCCCTAGCATCCATTAATGTAGCAAGATGAATGTGGTAGCTATAGTTTTACTTATCTTTTCCACTTTGCAGTAGTTCAGTGCAGACTTCTTGTTCCTTTTCTGCAATGATGAACTCATGTTTGTTCAAAAAGTAGTAATAAAAGGCCAGCTCTCTTTCCCCTGTGTGAGTAGTTGGCAGGACAGCTGGATTTCCAGAGCCTTTGATTCAGTATGTAGAAGGACACTGATCCCCATTAGTGTCAGCTTATAGCTTTAAAGTGTAAATTTGAAGGGAACAAAAAGCTAATGTATAAAGAGGAGAAATGGGTGAACACTTTTAAATCCTCAGCACTGGATGTGTTCCAGATGCCAACTTCCATTAAATGTCCAGTGAGTGGTGTGCCCTTTAAAAAGTGATAATTAATGTTCTTTCTTCCTAATGAAAACATTATAACATATTAACCTTGTTAGTGCCTCCAATTTGTAACTCAGTAATGTCAGTTAAAGCCTTGGGAGCACAATTGTTTTTTCCATGTATTTGTACTTACTTCTGCTGTTCTACAATGACTTCTTGACGTGTCTGTCCTGCCAGAGTTAGCATTAGCATCTCTGACAGAACAAGGCTGGGAACAGCAGATAGGAGAGAAACTGTCTAGTGCTTGAATAAAGAAGTGCAGCTCTTTTAGGTAGCAGAAACAAAGGAAGAGGAAGATCACAGAGAGAACAAACTGTCCATTATGTGTTTATAATGAACATAACTGAGAAGATTACCTTGGGCTCTTGCCTATTCTCTGCCTGTTTGGCTGATTGTAACAAATTCTGACAGTATCTTAAGTTTTACCGTATCTGTCCTGCATGTTTTTCTCTGTGTGCCATGCTGCCATTGTCTGTCAGCACTTCCCCCCTGTTGACAGAAGCTCTGAATTGGAGTTTTCTTTCCCTGTGCACCACTAAAGAGAGGATCTCATTTGTCCCTGAGTGCACAAAGTACTCGACTGTGTGAATGTTAAGACTTTAACAGGGAGGTATAATTCGTATCCTCATCTGAGCACCAGGGAAGAGTGGAGGGCTGCAACCAGAAGGGATCTCATGAGGCAAGGTCAGGGCATTCCTTTCTGACTCACAACCTCTACCATTAGCATTACTGCTTTCACTAGCCTTTTGATCAGAGATCCTTGATTTATTTTTACAAGGTTTGTTGAACAGCAAGCAGTGTGTAAGCTCCTTCAGAGCTGAAAGCTGTGGCTGTGTGTAGCAGGTATTCTTCTAAAGCAGAACAAAAAATCTGCACCAAAACCACGAGCATAGGAAGGGCTGCCTGACACATCGCTTTGTTGCTAGCCAAGTGGAACTTACTGGCAGGCCAGATACACGTGAGCTGCCAGTTCCATAGGTCTGGTCTAGATGACCAGAGGCACGGGAGAGGGACAGGACTCAGGACTGATAAACTTAAGCTATGCATGGAAAATACATACTGGTCTTGTTTCCTAATGCAACTAATATTTTGTAATTTTCAGGATACATTCTCACAAATGGATTCATTTATAGATGAAGAGCTAAACAAACAGTTTCAACAACACATCAGAGAGACTGCTGTTCACAAACCCTTGGATTTTGCTAAACACTTGAAGGAATCATCCTTGTCGTAAATGTATCTGTCAATCATGTTCTGCTGGCTTCTTAATTATGGCGAAAGATTGGTTGAAAGAAATTTCCACTCATCAGTAAGGGAATTCAAGTAGGCTTTTGTTTGAATAGAGAAACACACAGAAAATGTAACAGCAGTTTTTCACACAGAGTTACAAGGCCTCTCCACTTAACCACCAAACCCATGTTCTCAGGGTTTAGGAGCCACAATGAACAGTCCATCAGTAATTTAAAAATATACAAAACCAGCTCATTTAAAAATTGTTTGCAACCATGCATTACAGTTTTTATGTTGATATATTTTCTAATTTTTATAACAGAATATAGACATACATGTTTCTAAGAAATCACTGGGATGTGTTGGTAAATTAATAAATATTTTGGAAATTTTAATATAAAATTGACTTTGATGTTCAAGATACGTAAAGATTTGGAATATGTATTGCATTTTTTTCTGGTTTTCTTCTGATGTTTTCTACCCATTTATCTCACCTTGAAATGATTTTGCATTTGGTGGGGTATTTTCCCTCCAATGAATCTTGGTACTGGCAAATTAAGATTACTGAATTCCAGTTCTGAACTACCATCATGATTGAATGCTCTACTGCAATGTCTTCAGTAAACCATCGGTGTCAAGAATACTGGACAAACTTAAGGTAAGAATTTAAATTTTTATTTTTTGTTTTAATCTTCATTCCCCAAGTATTAGTTAGTTATTGCTTGAGTGTTCTAGAATCCATTTTCAGCTGCATGTTGGCTTTGCAAACAGTAAGTAAATATATGAAATAACTTAAAAGTGAATCCTGGCTTTATGTGAATTCCATTCTACAGGAGAGTGTGGGGGGTTGTCCCTGGCTGACAGCAAATACATTTTGTAGGGTTTAGTCTATGATGTGATAATGATACATGTTGTAAGTTTTGCAAAACTTGTTCAAGTCGCTTAACCTCCTTACAATAATCAGAAAATATTTCTTTTTCTCTAGGATATTTAGTTTCTTTATCCTGATTTATGGTTCTTAGATAGTTTTGTTTTTTAGTATTAATCACACTGGTTCACAAAATTTCAAGTAGTTAAACATAAATTCACAAACATTTTTGGAACAGACATCTGTCTATTAAAGGATTAGAAAATACATATTTTACTATGTAAATTAAAAAACTGCCGACATACTATTGATGGCAATATGTGTGTTTAGGTTTCCATTCCCATAGCTTTTGAGTAGTTCTTTCTAGTTTTTAAGTGGTTGGAAATATGGATGTGATTTAAATTCTGAAAATTCCAGGGGGGCCATTTGCCAGTACTTTGCTGGTTCAGGAAGACAAAAGCAAAGACTCAACATCTTAAACCATTTATTTTTTTCTTTACAACATATACAAATACAAGTTTATTCTTCAAGTCAGCAGAGAGAAAATAGTCCAGGTGGAAAAGTCACTTCTAAAATTGTTCATCTTACATAGTTTCCAAACAATCTGAAGACTGGCACGTAGTGATGTTGCATTGTCAGAAAACTTTGATAGGCTTTAAGAGGCAGGCAGCTGTACAACTAAGTCGTTATGAAGTACCCTGTACCTGGACTGGAGCAAAATCCATTTGCTGCTATTGATTTCTGTGTTTAATTTGCTAACTCTGCCATATGTTTATCACTATTGAAGTTACAAATTATTTATCACAGACAGGAAAAACACCACTGTTGTTAATTTAGTGGGCTACCCTAAAAGTAAACTGAGTTTTATAGTGGACTAGTAACAGCCAGTGATTAAAAACCAAGTGTTAGCTGAAGCATTCAGAGAGCTAGAGCAGAAAAGGCACTACAGTTTCAGAAGCTGTAGACTCAACCTTTCACTGAAATGTAAAGTCACCAGTTCTTATAGTGGCTTAAGAAAGTTCTTTTTTCTTAAAGCTGAATTATGAATGTAAGAGAATGCATTCTTGAAATATTTAGAATTTCCAAGTTAAAGTCTTTAATTCTTGAAAGCATGTGATTTCTAGAAACAGATGGCTTCTAAAGGTGGCTATTGAGATACTTCATCTAGTAATATTTGTAGGGATAAAAATAACATGACTAGATTTTAAAAATTAAAACTGACATAGTATTTTTTAGAAACAGGAAGCCCTTCAGGTGATAGGAAGCACCTCCTGTCATGCCCCAGTGTCTGCGAACTGAGTAGTACTGCAGCAGGGCCAGGATCCCTGGCTGTCCACCTTTTGTCCCATATAGTGAAACCACTGCAAGCAGCACATGGAATGCAAGGAAAATAGAAGAAATTGGTAGAAAAGTAACAGTGGTTGTAAAATAGTATAGAATAAAATACTTCTGTATTTTTGCTAATAGGCAACAGAGCGTGAGATTTCCACCTGTAAGCTGTTCAGCATGAGGCCTGCTACCACTCAGAGGCTGCATGTTTCTGGAAGTTGTTGATTATTTACATTCCATTCTTTCAAACTTCATCCTGGAAGCTGCCTCCTGTAAATAGTTTGTAATGTCTAAATAAATGTATTTTCCTAATTTATGTCCATGCCCAGCCAAAAGCACAGAAAGGGACAAAGTTATTTTGTCAGTCTTGTCATAGGAATGTGTGGACAGATATTCCTGCAGAAATGAAATCTGTTTAACTGGGCTTTCACAAAAGTTAACAAAACAACCCAAACCTGTTTAATGCTTCAAGTGATGTTGCATTTTCATTATTAGGATACTTGGAACCAACACAAAAGGAAGGATACTGTATTCCTTTCCAGCTTCACCCCAAGATGTACCAACAAAATTTTACTCTGACGTTTACCAGGACCTAAAGTTGAAGTGATAAATGTACACTAACGAAAAATGCTGGAACAATGTAATTAGCTGTACACAATACCAGATGTCTACATGCTTATAAAGTGAGGGTTTTTAATAGAAAGCCTAGTATTTTGCTCTTCTCTTTCAATGTGATAAATAGCAGCAAAAGCAGCTTTAGATTTTGATTGATGAGGATGATAGATAGTTATATTAATAAACCATTCCCACACCTAGAAAATTATTGTATTAGCAGAAATAGTACAAACTACTGTTTTTAAATTGCCATTAGACTTCAGGGTAGCGTTAGCCCTGTGTTACACAGTGTGACGTGGATATAATTTTTTTCGTACTTTTCCCAAGGGTTTTTTTTTTCTCCTCAAATCCAAGTGACAGAAAACCCTTAGTGGATGCTGACGTGGGTGTAAGACCTTTCTATGTTGAATCTAATAAATTAGCAAGCATGTCTTCCAAAGTACTGTGATACAGGTGATGTTAAGAATTTTATTTTCAGTGCTGCTGAATAGAACAACAAAAAAATGGTAAGGGAAACAATACTGACTTTTCCTCTACAGGAAAAATTACAGTTTCTAAAATGCCATAAAACCAAAAGAAAAAATTCTTAGTGATGTGAAACAGCTACTGTGTTAAAATATCAGAGAGAATGAAACTAACAGGTTTGGTTGTTGTTTGTGGTTTTTTTGTTTAAAAAAAAAAGGTTGCATTAGTTCAGTTGTGCAGTAGGTTGATGTAAGTATTTCCCAGTAATTCTGAAGTATTCCAAAGCAAACTATGCATGTAAACTACGGGTAAGTTGTCACTTCTAACATGTTACTCTGTATCAGTCTTGCATTATGTGTGTGCCATGGGTGTGGGGTGGGGAGAGCACAAACCTCGTTCTTACAGGGGCTGGCTGCGTAGTTAGCATTGGAAATACATGAGTGAGGGGGCTGAGCTAGGAGGTGGTTGGGTTTTTAATTGGATCATGAATGCTGAATTGCAAAATGCTGGTTTGCTACATCAGTACTGAAGATAAGCAGTGGGAAGTGCATGGTCTCTGGCAGGATATGCTGTGGGGATATCTTGGCTTTTTTGTGTGTCTCTGGTTATTTTCCCTGGAAGCTGGAAATGACCTCAAGAGGGCACTTTTTTGCTTTGGTATTGGCTACTTTATAGGAATTTTAAGTAGTGTCTAGTGCAAGACTTCATAGCTTCTGGTGACAGAATGCAGGTTCTGGTTGCTTATTTATATGCCAGTTAGTGACTTTGCTTTCTTTTATTTCATTTTGTAATTACTGAGCAGGGTGTTGGTTGGCACGGGACTGCTACCTATAACTTCTTTCCCTTTCGTCCTTGCACTATCAAAAGGAAACCTCATTTTAGTGACACTGCTGCTTTATGCTTTGCCTGATGTAGCTTCTCTTTTAGGAGCAGCAGCATTTTGTGCTCAGGTGCTAAAGTTGATGTGGAATAACTGAGTGCATGAATCACTCCCTGTATTAATGGACCTGATGTAGTCATACCAGGTAACTCAAATGCTTAGTTTAGGGATTGCTCTAGGGAGACAAAACACGTGCAGAGCAATTTATTCACCACAGATACTTCCTGTGGGAAAGCCAAGGGATGATGGATTTCAGCAGTTGTTTCATTTGTGCCCGTGTAAGTTGGTATGGATTAATTACATAAGTACATTAATAACTCCCATGGAGGGAAAAAAAAAGACACACCCACAACTAAAATATCAAAAGATGAATTCATCAAAGATAAAACTTTACAACAGTGTTTCTATGTAAACAAAAATGTCAAGTGTTATAGTGTAAGAGTTCTTTGTACTCTCTGGGTTTAACAGACAAATAAAAAGACATTTCCTGACTGGATGGAAAAATGTATTTTGAATTCAAAATTTTGAAATGTTAATTACATTTATCAGTACATCATTTTGAGTTTGGTCAGTTTGGGGTATTAAACATCTTGTGCTGAAGAGAAACAACCAGAAAAGTTCAAATATTTTTTCCTCTAAAGCCAGAGAGAGGTAAAAATTCTGCATTTTCTAAAAAGTAGTATATGATAAATATATTATACAATGGCATGTACTTTGGAACATGATAATAAATATTCTTTCTTTAAACACAAGCCTGGAAAACTAGAATTTCTAAGAAGAAAATGTTGTTCCTTGTCAAAGTATCACTACCAGTTAAATGTATTTAGCTACTGTAAATTATTTTGTTAAAGTAGATAAAACATAAATAATTTGAGCATTTTGTGTATATTCACCAAAGTTAAACAGATATGCGAAAGAAGTTACAGTATATTTAAATCTCTTTACAATCACTTAACACAGTGTTTAACAGAAATCTTCAGGTAAAAGTGCATTATTTTAATATAATACACATAAAAGATCACTCTGGTTCTCTGCCTTCAGTTTCCCCAGAGGCAACAAGCTAAAATTATCTTTTGTTTAAAAAGGGGAGGGTGACTAAACATGTTTGTTTACAACATACAGTCCAAGAAAACTTCTTCATCCGCCTTTCAAGAATCTGCAGATGTGAAGATATGGGAAGAGAATCTTCCGATAGCTGACAGGCATCTTTCCAATCTTCGACATTCCGTTTAGGATTCCCAGACTCTGGATGTTAATCCAGCAGTGTTACCTGCATTAAGCATCTGTAGCACAGGGCACACAATTGCTGACCAGTTCAGACCACAGCAGGTTCCTTCAAAGGCACTGCAGAAAGATTCAGTGATGTCAATTCCAGTTTTCAAAAAAAATTAAAGAACAAATGCAGAAGAAGAGGGAATGTGACTGAGATCTGATAGAGATCTGATGAGACTGATAATTTACTTTGCTTTTCTTGAATTCAGATTGTTTTGATAATTCAGGGTTTTTATAATAGGTTTGTATAAGGTATGGAATTTATCCCTTCATATTTAAAATATTTTGCGAATGAAAATATTTTAATTCTGTTAATGATTTAAGAGTAGTGTGACAGTGCATATCAAATAATGCTTTATTAAGTAGGTGTATGTGGAAAGAAAAACGTAATCTTAACTTTGGCCATACATGAGATGGGATTATCAACACTGAGAAAGATTTATTCATTTACAATGAGCTGCAACTTCTTGGTTGATATCTCAGTGCTGTAGTAGTGCTACGCAAATGTCTGGTTCGTGTACATCAGTGGACAAGTTACACCTACTGTCTTCATATAAACAAGACAGTCCTATGTTGTGTATTGCATTTGGTGGTTTAAGTCAAGCAAGATGGAAGAAATTGAAGAGATGCAGAAAGGATAGTAAAAAATGTTTAAACATTTCTGGCAAAATTTCCATAGAGAGCAATTAACACTATAAACTTGTTTTAGCTAAAAAAGAGATTGTCAATCCTGGTGACTTTATTGTATGCATATAATAAAAAAATTACGAAAGCCCTACTTTGGCCCAGAGCCGAAGAGTAACAGGACATCATTAATTAAACACAGCTAGTTGATTAGAATGCATACTGTAAAATGAAGCAGGATGCAAAATTTTTGTTTTGTTTTTTTCCCATGAGCAGAGAAAGTGAGTGAAACTCCAGTCTCTACACCATGCTGATTCACTGCAGCAAGTGCTATCAGCAATATCTGGAGACCTTCCTGAACTTACTGTGCCTGTGCACACCAACGTCTAAGGCGCTTATGGATCTTTGCCAGTCCCTTGCACCTCACTATGGTTTAACCAGCTACAACATTAAAAAAATTACTCTGTAAATCATGTATTAAATGGTTTCTCAGAGTTAGAATCAGTATCTCATACCTGAACAGACGTGCTGTAGGCAGTGGGGGTTATTACTCCATAATGTCACTAAAAGTCAAACCGCACGCAGACCTCTCATCCTTGCTCTGTGGACTGTCGGGCAAGGCCTGCAGAGGTGGCGATATGAATCCCCGATACTGCTTGCTTGACTTGGTTAACTTCTTGAGTTCACTGGTAAAGGAAATGCCTTTTCTTTTGTCATCTCGTGCTGCCTGGAAAGAAAATAAATTGGATCATAGAAGTGGTTTAACAGACTGTTTGTTAGCTGTGAAATACAGAATTAATATGAAACCACCTAACATATTTCTAAGGAGGCCTCTTTTGAAATTCAGTGCGGCTGTGCTTTCATAGCCAAACACATTCTTCTGATTGTTCTGAATAAATCAATTGAAAATTACGCATTGTCAAAGATATGTTTAGCAAATTTGGTATAAACTTGTATAAGTATCTGTGTTTATGACATAGTTACATTAAAGCAACAACTGCTGTTGATTGGTGGCATCTGCTGGAAGAGAGAACACAGCTCCTTCTCCCAGCAGGCACGTACTTCATT
>NW_010294682.1:23915-45907 GCF_000700745.2 Antrostomus carolinensis
ACTGGCAGGAATAAAGGAGACTTTATTCCAGCAGTTTTTAAGTTAAGTTCTGCCCCTTTGAATAGCCCTGCTGTACTGGGATGGGGAGCATGGCATGAACAGCCAAAAGATTTTGAAAAACAGAAAGCTGGTAGCAACAGATAAAGGTTGTCACAGGATTTTCAGGCTGTGAGGGAATCATGTTGCCGGATGTAACAACTGACGCAGCTTTGCAAAGAAAAGTAAGGGAGGTGCAGAGAAAAGGAATCTGCTTTTTGCTCTAGTCTCTTCTTCCCACTCAGCCTCATGCCAGTGGCATCCCCCTCCCATTGAAAGTAGGTTCCCATTAAGCCAATCGTACACCCTCTATAAAACCTGCTGCAAAGTATTTAATCTTTTACCTGAACCTGTTCTTTGAGTTTAAGTATAAATTTTCCTGCTCCCTTCCACTTGCTTTGGGCTTGAAACACACACTCTTGATCAGAGAGAATCCTCTGAGATGGTTTAGATGTCGATGACTTTTTGTTTGCCAGCTCTTTTGTCACCTCTTCCAAGAGCACATAGTCACTTGGATTTGGATTGCTCAAAATGCTGTAGGAGTATTTGGCTTTGCAAAGAGTCTGTTTAAAAGCAGAAAAAAAGAAGACAGAAAAGAAGACATTTCCTCAGATTCAGGTTACTAAACCAATTCCTCAGCTAGTGCCGAGAACAAAGCCCACCTTATCTTGGCTGAAACCAACCTCCACCCTACATGTTAGAGACCCACTGAATGGAAATATGCTGCTTACCTGCTGTATGACATCCTGAGCTGTGCTAAAGCGGGGAGCTTTGATGACAGTGCGTGGTTGCTCTGGGGAGACATCATGTACCTGAACAAAGAAACTGTCATCCTCAGAGCTGATGGCTACATCTTCCTTTGCTTCTTGAAAGATGTTTCTCTCATTTAATTTCTATAGAAAATGGAGAGTCAAATTAATTTACTTCAGAGAGGTAACTAATCACTGGTGGCCACAAAAGGTTTTTATCACATAAAAATTGTGATAAATTGTGATAAAAACAACTCTGCTGTTGCCCCAGCTCCATTTCATTAAATGCAGGTCTTCTATAGAAGAGTTTTGACAAGCCACTATTGCTAATAATAAATACCTGTGTTTCTAAAATCAGTGTCTGAAATACCTTTCATAGTAGGCAGGGAATGGAGACATATGCATAGTACCACATTACACAGAAATGATCACTTACATCCTTTATTTCCTTATGTATGCCAAATTAAGTTTTGTCGTGTAAAGGTGGCATTAAGATGGGAGATGGGGGAAAGTGTCCTTTTCTCTCTTTGTCCCTGCACTAAAGCCAAAAGAATTTGGAAAGCAAGAAGTCTGAGTGAACATTTAACTGTGAAGCAAGCGGAAGGCTGCTTCTCTCCTTTTTCAGGCTCTATGACTGCTGCACATTTAAACAAAATTCCCCCCTGCACCTTCTCCCAGCTAATGCATTTCTTTCCAACCCCTTGTAACAGCTTGAATTCGTGAGCTGGAAACATGGGCTGTGTATCGCACCCCACAAGTGGACCCACTCCTTGTTTTTCCATGCAAATTTGCAGCTTCATTTCCAGCTCCAAGATCTAAGGCTGCTATTGGCAGAAAGGCTCAAAATTACAGATAACACTTTGAGGTACTAGCATCAAAGGACATAATTTTCAAAAACACTAAGACAGATTTTAACTCGTGTTTGGGAGTTTGGCAGTGACCACATTTGTGGTCACACACACTTACGAAGTGTTACAGTCAACTGAATTAAGTAGGCTACTGTTTCCACAAGTAAATTTCTACCTAGTATTTTTTGCTCCAAATATTAGAAATAAAGGAAAACAAAATACTGATTTGTGTCATACAATGGTAATTTCTCAGATTGAAGCTTTATCAAAAGTTGTGTCAAAATAATCAGTTAATTTTTTTTTTTCACTGTAAAGGATCCCAGAGGATCTCTGTCATTTGTGTACATAAAACCTGTGTATATAAATGTATGTGTACATATATTACTATGTTCAGGCTAAGCAAGCATTATTACATGCTGAACTGACCAAAGGCAGTGCCTCTGAAAATAAGATAATTAAGTGTCTTTCTCCTTTTTTGTTTCTCTCTCACAAGACTGGGCACCAGCATACTTTCAAGCTGTGGATGTTTTGCTCATAGTTTAAACTGAAGTAATAGCTTCCTCCTTTAGATTAAAAGAAATCACCTATTTCATTATTTTTTGGGCTATCATCAATAATTTAATAATCCTTTGAGGACGTTAGGGTTCTTTAATATTAAAATCCTTTCTAATTTTTCTGAACAAAGAAGAAGTTGCTGACATCTAAACTAATTGATAATTATAGTCTAGAGTTCTGTTATCTATGATCCTTTGGTATTAACTATTATCCTTCTTTCTTTATATTGATTTCCTATCATCAAGTCAAAATCTAGTTTTACATTAAAGTAGAACTACCAATCAAAACAGTAAGCTAGTGGCATTGAACTGCTGAGTAAGTGATAACAATTAAACACCACATAGCTGATCCTAGAGCTAAGTGAAGTCAAGTTAGTATTGCACAGGTGTATAAAGTCTAGTTGTGCTCACTCAGGAGTTGTGTTTATTTTTAAGTTATGTACACAGCATCAATGTTACTCACCAAGTAGTGAAACAAATATTGTACCCTTTTGTTTCCTGGTCCTAACAGCTATTTTTAGCTACCTTTGTAAATAACAATTTATCTAAAATAGACTTACTTCTTCTCGGGTTTTAAAGATAATCCTTCCAACATATCCTTCTTCTGGGAACCAACTGTTCAAAAGCTGCACTAGCCCTTCTTCAGGACCAATTACTCTCTGGAATGGTGGTTTTCTGCATTCACTCTTTTCTTTAGATATAAAACTTTTCTCTTCCATCAGAAAATAATCTGCAGCACATGACTCGGTGCCTTTTGTGGTAGCCAAGAGCTAAGACAGACCACAATAAACACACAGCAATTAGAATGCTAAATATAAAAACTGCATAATTAGTAGTTATAAATGAGAATGAATAAAGACGCTTTAAAAATCAATAACCATTCTGATAGTGTAGGCAAGATTTCTGATGTGCTATTTATTATTCAGATATTTTACTCCAGGGTAATGTACTGTTCTCTTTAGCCTCGCCAAGCAGTTCAACTTTCCAGACAAGGCAGTACTATTTAAGCTTATTTCTGTCCTGTTTGGCTGGCCAGACAATTTATTCATAATCCCAGGACAGTACAGTCTTTTCCCACTGCTAGAATAACAATCCCTCTTGAGTTAACTGGTTTTTCTACTCATGAACTTAGCCCTCTAACTTTTACTCTGTATTCCTATGGTGCTCGAGTTCAAAGAATTGGGCAGAAATGTTTGCCCTTGTTGTAAGGACAGTCCACTGCCTCTGTCAGTCAGATGTTTTTCTCAGCTGCATATGCCCAAACATTAAAATACTAATAGGGAATATATTCCAAGATTATAAACCCATTCTCTGAAGCCAAGATTGGTAAAATTTCACTGATGATGGTCTGTGTTTGCAATGCAATTAATTCCACAGTAATACATTTCTAAAGCACCTCCTTGCTGTGATGAAAAAACTACAGTGACCCTGCATGTGAGAAATGCAGGGAGATGAATGCCCATAATGATGTTGGTGTGGATTCTTGCAATTAGTCTGCAATTCAGCGGGCAGCTTACCTGATGGAGAAGCTGTGCAGCTGTGGTCCCCTCACTGACATTAAAAACAGTGAAAGGCTCCGGGCCTGGAATTCCATGAATTGTGACTTTGTAAGTCACGGCAGCTTTCCTTTCCCCCGTGCTAAACAACTGTTCAGACAATATTCAACAGGTTACTGAATGCTTTTAGGTTGCTTAAAAGAAACCATACACACAAGTTGTCAGTACCTTAGCTATACAGCTTACACTACAGATCAAGGCATTAAAAGAACCCCAAACCACCCCCCCAAAAGACCCCACTCCACCCTACCTTGAGGCTGAACAGAAAGAAGAAAAAAGAAGTTTTCCAGTGAGAGTACATAAACTGCCACTGAACAAAGGGCAGACCTCCATTGCTCACTATCTGCATTCTAGCTGAGCTCAGACTATTTGGATTCAGCATATGAATTACTGGATGAAAACTTACACATTTGTTTTACCCTCCAAACCATTTATTTTCTTCCTTTCTGCCCTAGTAATTCACCAAGATAGGTGTTTGACAGGTATTCAGAGGCGGATAATGTTGGCAACACCTCTGCTGCACACACAGTAGCTCAGGAGATTTTATCCAACATTTAGGAATCAGCAAAGTGATAATATATATGTTTAAATTTACTAAAACACAAGTAACCCCGGTAACCTAACCTTAAGGGCTATTTAAAAAAACCAAAACATCACATTCATACGTACATACGTATTGTCATATATGTATTACACACACCTGTATGTGTATGTATACATGTTGTACATACAAGCTTATAGATGTGCACACACACGTATATAAAAAAATTATGTTTATGCAAATACAGACTCCATCTTTTCCTGTAACAGAATTCAATTTTACTCTCATTCCAAAGTTGTTGGTAATTTGCATCTTTCTTTTTTTGTCTCCAGTGCACTACTGATGATTCATGAATAAAGGAATGCGTGAGGCAGCTCTGAACCTTACTGCTCAATCATGCTCCTCCAGCACAGGAGTTTTCCTGCTACACCTAAATACATCAAAAGCCAGACTTCGAAAAGATTCACCCTACTGCAGTTTCAGAGAGGTGGGAGAACCTTACTTCCACCAAAGCCCAAAATAATTAGGCATCGAGGTACTTCTGAAAAATGTGCAGGTTTAGGGGCTAACATCTTCGTACAGTCTGGTTCAAGTCTTTAGACCACAGCAGTCATTAAGACAAGAATACATGTAATTCACACAAAAAAATAATGCTATTACCATAGATGCAGGCAGAGTGTTTCCAGAGGGACTTTCTTCCATTCTCCGACTGTTTATGAACAAACTAGAGATTTCTAATGCTTCGTTGTGCAGGTTGTGCAGCTGAACATGTCTGTAGCCTAAAGAGAAAAAACCCTTCTGTAAGTACTTTGCTACATTCTAGGACACAAGTCTCATAAATGGAAAACTTGAATTTGCTATATTTATAGCTATAATTTGCCACACCTATAGGATTTAAAGCACCATAATAACACTGCATTAACACTATTTCTTTGTACAACAGTGTAATCCAAATGCTATTAACTGCTGAGTGGCTCATATAGCTGCCTACCTTTGTTTTGCTGTAATATTCAATATATTCATACATGAAATAGCTAAATATTAGCATATGAATGAAACAAGGACACATTCTCACTGGGAAAATGCATGTCTATGGACAGATCTCCTCATATGCCAAGACTTGTATGGTATTACAGTGGCACAAAGTAAACGTGAAAGTATTTTTAGCATTCTGCTGAAGAGCTGCTGGCAATGGAAAACTGCCTTGTCCAGGTGTCACAGAATTAATGATGCTTCCTCACCTCTCTCTCACCTTTTTTCACCCTCCCTTCACCTCTCCTCCAGCCATGGCTGCGAGAAGTGCAATTCTCCTCTGCCCAGTGATCAACAGTTCCAGCAGTTTCTTGGGCAGAGGACAAGGCAGGAAGTGAAATCACTCCACCCTTCCTAAAGGAGCACCAACCAGGTGAGCACAACCTCACAGCCACAGCTCAGGATCGGAGCAACTGCATACAAGGTGCCTCCACAAGGTGCCTCTTGTGCTCAGCACAAGGTCTGACTATTTGTAAGTCACTGGGGCAGCCTGCAGCTCCCAGGGAGTCGACTAGGTACTACGGCCAGGACAGTTGTCTGATATTTGCTCCCTGTCTCCTCTAGAAAAATGCAACCAGCTGATTAAAAATATGCTTCCAGCAGGATTCAGTCCAGGAATCTGCTAGTCCATTTTGGCATAGGGTGCCACTACAAACTATACTGTACCTCTTTTCAGAGCCTTTAGGGGAATGATTCTCTGAGCTGTTACAGCTGAGCTGTTATTTTCAACAACTGCAAACCGAAGAAAGACCAGATCTTCAAAGTGAACCCGGAAGAGGAACTGTTCATTCCACATGGGGTTGAGAGTGTTCCGATGAATGGGCTTTGTCCGGAAATGGCAGCTATCCAGAGGCATCCCCAGCACGTCGATTTCAATGCACGGACTGCCCGTGCTATTGCTAGGGCAGACGTTCTGTCCGGACACAATCTGAAGCCAAGGAGTACACAGAGAAACCCATCAGTGGAGTCTTACTGTCACAGTTCTGAGCTAAATACTGTTTATGACACTCCTAAGCACAGTTTGTTATCACGCTGATTTAATTACTCCCCTACTTTTGTAATTGCCAGGGCAGTAATTTCGGAAGCAGAGCTGCTCCAACCCCCACCATGCTGTTGCTATGGTATCTTTCCTCTGAAAAAAATACACTATACATCATGAGCATAACCATTCAAGGCATCTGAAAGTTAATCCCGAAGGAATGTACCAGTAACGTAGTCAAAAAGGATCAAATTTTCTTCTCCATTACTCTGGGGCGATGGCACTGACCTCTGGCTTGCTTTGGCATACACAACAGAAGAATTAGGCGCGCAATTACCACAGCTGGGAGAATTTTGGTTCTTATGAATCTCACTTTTCTGAAACCTTTCCTGGAAGGCACTAGCTTCTTAGAATACATTTTTTTTGGCCATAAATCCATGAAGGACATATCTTATATAACTTTAAAAAAATATTTTTTTAAATATTCAGCACAGCTTTCATAACGGTTTTTTGTGTAGATTCTCACATGTTCACATACTTGTGAAACATCCAGGCACATGTATAATTTAACACCATTGTACAGTCCCAGGGAAAATGCTTTCAGGACTGGGTTTTGACAAATATTGTAAAGGAAACAGTCAAAGTAACTATGGATACAAACAAGCAAATAAAATAAAATAAAGACAATTATTTGCTCCTTCCTGCTCCATTTCTTTTAATTCTGCAGACCTTCAGAAGTACAAGCAACAATTAAAGGTTCAATCCTTTCATACAGAAGTATGACTAATGCTGGTTAAAAGACTGTAGTTAAATGTCTACTTCTACCAGTTTGGCTGTATGAAATTCCTTTTTAATGTACTTACTGTTAAAGAATATATAGCTGGCTCCTTATTATCAAGATCTCTTTCTAATGGACAAAACTGCTGGTACATGGAACAATTTTTATCCCACAGAACAGGAGGTTTCAAAACATATCCACAGCCACCATTAGCCTCAAACATCGCTGCATTAAGTTGCAGAGGAAGATCTGTGGAAATAAGGCAGCCAAAACTGACAAAGAGCAATGGTACAATGGAAAAACTGTAATAGCAAAGACAAAGACATGTTTTAAGTATCTTTAAAAAAAAAAAAAAAATTAGTTGTGCACTATCAATTCTTGGTTTTCAGACATAGCTGTAATTTATGTATCCAGTCTATCCAACACTTAATTATACAAAACTGTAAGAACAGTCCATTACTTTCTATCACTTCCTGTTGTCTTTATGCAACTGTAGGGCTTGCCTACACCTATTCTCTGAACTGCAGGATGAAAAAAAGCATGGACTGTGTAGCTTTGTAGATGACCTAATGGATCCCCCATCGAAAAGGTGAAGGAACACAAGATGGGATAGAAAATGGCCCAAAATCATTTTGATCAGTATTAAACCAGCATCCAAGGCAGCACTTCTAAGTAAAAAATAGTTTAGTATGTTTTTATACTTTAAATTATCAGAAAGGGATAACAGCTACTTGAACTGGGGAAAAAACCTCAACCTTCAGCAATTAAATAAAAATAAAAACAGAAGCTGTTGCTGTCCAGGCACTTCTGTGCATAAAGCTCCTGTACTCTGGCATTGCTACTCTCAAGGACCAGATTGTCATGGTATGAACCTACTCATGCTGGGGTGCACAGACAGGTAGGTCCCCTCATGACAGCAGGTAAAAGTAAACATCAAATACAAATTCACAGTTTAAAGACTTATATGAAATGTATTAAAATGTGTGTTCGTGTACCCATACCGTCTGTTTGGTAATTAAGAGCCACGAGCTGTACGCCATGGAGCCAGAAGATCAGCGGATGGGGATTTGAGGAGTCGATGCGCGTGGCAGCGGGGTAGGTCCTCAGGAGCTGACAGGTGGTGTGCTGGATCAGCTTCTGAGAGTACCGCCTGCACAGCCGCTTGGCAGCGTTCTCGTTCAGGGAGGAGATATGATAGCACTTGGGAGTCCTTATGATAGCACTGAGAGAAGCTGGAGAGTTGTAAGGAGAGCAAGGATCTTCCCAGGTCTGCCGCATCACATCAAAAGGACCTGGAAAATAAATGGTACCTTCAAGTTACAGCTGCAGATCCAGAAACTCCAAGAATTCAAGGTTTGCTAGTGAAGTATGTGTGCATACTTTGGTTATGGTAGAAAAAGGTAATCCTGGAAAATGACACTACTCAGTATAAGTGTCACATTCCTTCTTATACAGTGAGAACAATCCATGAGAGGAAACAATGTTTAAGTATTGAAATGATACTGTGATTAAATGTGCTAACAACCATTTTCATAAATAAATACTTAATTAGCATTTGCCTGAATAAACAATACAATAAAATTCCACTCTTCTCACTTACATATTTTACATGAGGAAGGGAGGCAAGATTGAAACTTGCCTGCTAAGTCTCCAAACAGGCAGTCTGCAGAGTGCCATAAGAGTTAGGGGACAAGGCCAGCAAAATACTTATATGCTCTAGAATTAGGCGCTATACTTCTTCACTTTTAGGACACTGGCCTCTAGAAGGGAATCTAACCTGTCTGCTGCAGCCACGCCCTTGGGCTGAAAGAAATGCAACGTTCCATGAGACAGAAAACGAGTACAAGAAAGGGTACAACTTTCTAACCTTCTGTTTATGGCATTCACGTGAAAGGCAGGGGATCTGGGTCTCATCCCTGCTCCAGAACTTCTTCTGTAATTTCTTTGTATTTCTTTACATCTGTTCATATGCAGAAGCACAATTTCCAAGTTCACAAACTGAATCACCTGCAGAAGTCTAAATACCTCCAACGTGGAACATGGGAGTTTGCGTGATTACACATTTGGACTTGGCTGAATTTGAGGCAACTAAGTCCTACTTAAGACACTAAAATTCCTTTTCTAGATCCAGCCCAACAGTTCTGCCTTCCATTTGTACTTTGAAAATATTAATTCATACATTTTAAAATACAAATTTTAAGATACATCACTTAAAATGTATGTTAGTTTTGAATCATTTATGAATTAGGGTCTTCAAATTCCTGAACAAGTAATCCTATTTTAACATTCTACATTCAACACTTCAGTTATAATAGTGTTACTGTAATAGCTGCTGTGCTAACAGAAAACCATTCTGAAGTTCAACATCTTACATATTCTAAAGTATTTGATCTTTAACAACATGGTCTGGTGCATGTGTCAGATTACAGAGTCATTCCATGTGACTGGTGAAAGAAGATGCTAACTTTACCTTTTCCAGATGCTTTGGCAAGAGTAGCTGACTCCCCAGGGCTCAGCCTGCCAGGATTGTTGCCAAAAATTGACTTCCTGCTTTTTCTTTCTTTTCCTCTGCTAGAGCCAGATGGGTTTAGAGTTGACAAGCCTGTTCCCATAAATGTAAAATAAATGAGCCAAAAAACATGACCAAGAGGGCATGACATTTTCCATCATATTTTACATTATTTTTGAAGGCATGAATACTCCTGTTATGTAGTACACAGGGCAAGCAGTGTTTTTTTCTCCATAATTTAATTTTAACGTACATACATGCCTTTATATATAGATATATTATACATGTTTATATATATAATGTATATAAAAACCATATATGAAGCAATACAGATATACAGTTATCTCTCTGTGATATAACTTTCTCCATTTTACTTTTTGGCTTGAGAAAGCTAGTGGCTCTGTCTCAAATTACCAAACAGTCGTAATTAATACCAAAAAGTTCTGCAGTAAGAGCCTCAATGTATTAATCATTAGAATAATAATAAAAAAAAAATCCTTGCTACAGAAGCAATAAATCTGTACAGTAGTGAATATAATGGAATTATGTAGATAGGATACCTACATAATTAAATAAATGCAAAAATATTATTTAAATATATAACGTAAAGGAAAAAGCCCAAATGCTGTTGGTTTAACAGTTTAACCTCAAGATGTTTTCACAGTTATCTTCTTCTGTTTAGAATTTGTATTTCAATATGGGAAATATGGTAGACGTGCAAAATCCATTATATATTAATGGCCAATATGTACTAGAAGTGGAGCTGGAAAGTTCTAGTACAGCTATTATTCAAACATATGCATTCCAGCAAAATAATCATTAAAATCATGATCTAAATCCCAGCAAAGTAAACAGACTTAATCCCCCTTAAGGTCAGTTTGTTTCTGTTGACTTGGACAGAGCACATGGCAGACCAAAATTAAAGTCAGTCAAAACACTATAGTTATTCTGACACCCACAGCAGTGAGGTGTGGGATGCTCTCAGAGACCCAAGATGTACTTGTGATAGAACATACAACAAAGCAAGTACACTGTTATTTGCCTAACTATGACTCATAAAACAACCCTCATGAACTCACATAAATTCACACCTCCCTAAAGACAGTTCCAGATTTAATACTAATATTTCAATTACAAATGTAAATCACAAAGAGGATACACTGGACTCTCTTCTACTGAAGTCTGTCCACAGCTGTAGATTTTCAGCTCTCAATCTTTACAGCATGACTACATGTACTTAGTAAGATTATGCCGATAGTTTCAATGAAACTGCTTGGGTTAGTAAAATTCAGGATATATATATAAATGGTTTCAGCATTGGAGACATACTATCTCTTTGGGCCAAAGCATACACATAAACTACAGTAGATGGTAGAAGCTGAGATCAAGGAATATGAACTGACTAGAAGAATGCAAAGTTATGCACTGTGTGCTTCCAGCACTGTTAAATCCCAGTTTTCAATGGATCAAATGGATTTGGCAAAGAAGATCCAGGTTTCAAAATCCTGTTGTGGAGTCACTCAGGGAACTGAGTAACCTCATAAATCACCAGAGTGCAATGCAAAACACTGGGGTTAACTGCACCCAGTGTGATGGCCACAGGGTAAGCTGCAGCTGGGAGTTTTCTTGCAGTCTTTCCCATGGCCATGCTTTGCATATGACATGCCTCCTCCCAGAGGCAAGCTCCATTTTTCACTCAAATTTAAACTTGACTCAAAAATACAGCATCACCTATTAACAGAATCATAAATTCATAAAGTAATGGAGATTGGCAAGGATCTGGAATTCATCTGGTCCAACTCTCTGGTTAAAGCAGAACCAGCTTAGATCCCTCCATACTGCACATAGATCCTATCATACCATCATAATGACAGAGTAAATATTTTGTATTTCCTTACAACCTCTATGCTACATCCTTCAAGTTGCAGAATTCAGTGCCCATCTCTCGTGTGAGATATAACCACACTGTTTTACTGCTTTTAGATTTTTAATCCAGAGGATGGTAAATTTACATGTCCTTCTTATTCTAATCATGCTAAAATAAGAGGTTAAACTGTAATTGTCACCTTCTCACCATGTGTTTCAGACCAACAGCCACTTAGTCTGCAGGTTTGCAGACCCTGAAAAAGAATTTACAGTACTTTTGTATGTAAGGGTGCCCTTCTCTATATTCACTTTCATTTCTTGAAAAGTGATACCATAGGGGCAGATAGTCAGACACAATGGAGATGATGACTGAATTTCATGCTGGTTAGCTCACGTGACTCCCTGCTCTCTGCACTTGATTGTGCAGATCCTGTTTTTATGTACTCAACTTTCTGTACTCATTGTGTAAGGATCCTCAGCACCAAGGCAACAAGCCATGTGCCAGTGGGTACTGTGCTCAAGTATGCTCCACTGCCCTTGTCTTGGGTGACCCAAAAGAACAGACCTTCACCCTCATAGATAATGGTATGATGATATCCAACAGACTGCAGTTAAGCAGGGACTGCAAGGGTCAAAACTCACTGAAACAACAAGAACTGTGGTGGGTTGCTTGTTACCAGAGCTTTTATAAACAAGAAATGTTATTTTCTCTACGTGATAAATTCTGTTTTGAGCAGGGAGCACTTAGGGAAGTCTGTGTTACTCAGTAGGCTAGGATAAGTGAACATAATGCTCCTTGTCCTTTTTTATAGCCACAAATCAGTGATTAACCTTCAGGGACATAGGCAACTGTAAACACAGAACAGAAATATATGGAGACAGGAGAAATAAAGTATTTACACCATTGATCAGCCACTGACACGAATTCTGCCCTCCCTATCTCCAAGGGATTTTCTGAGTTGGTTAGGAACCCAGTCAATATTGCTACATAGTGATGGATCTACCAGCCTTGCTCTCATTATTAAGGGACAATATTGGGGTATGGCAGTGCACTATGTCTGGGCCCTGCAGCTGAGCAGAGGAATCCAATCAGTAGCACAGGGGCCATGGAAGTCTACATATATTGCGGAGAAGGCCGTATTTGTCTCCAAGGAGACAAAGTTTGTTGGAACCTAATTTCTAGAGCTTCATGTGTTCATCTGTGAAAGGAATTAATTTTCTTAATTTTTCTACTCATGTTCCCTTTAAAAAAAGAGAAAGAAATCTGGTAAGGAAAGTAAGTGTTTCTTTTATAACTGAAATTACATTAAAATATGAAATATTTTAAAGTTTTTTAGAACATCAGAACTTGTGTGTCAAAATGCTTGGAACAACTTAAACTATCTCTGTTTAAACTTGAATATAATTCCTTTAAAGCAAATATTTTATTTGAAAGCTATCTTATTGCAGATTTTATTAAAAAGAGTATCAGATTTTAATTTTTACAAGTTATTTTTACAAGTGACACCTACAATTCTTAAAGTTATAGAAGATTATAAAAGAATGTGTCTCCATTTTCAGCATGTTTATCTTGCCCATTTGACACTATTTTATGTTTGGTTAGCTTTTCTAATCTGATTATAGTTCTGTTTGTATAAGATCATGATTTGGCAGTATTGCTAACTTTTCCAGAGAGAACCATTCCATTAAAAAGCAGATTTTTCATTCAAAACATTAACATATCAATAAACAATAAATTCACAATTTAAAAGTATTTATGTACACAGTATGAGCCAAAACATACTCAACCTCATGTTTCAGAACTGAACAAGTAACTACCAGTGATCTCCTCTTCAGTAACTCCCTCTCCTTTTCCTCTGCAAACATTATTCTTCCTATTGTATAAAAGAAGACCCTCCTATTTCCTTAACTGCTTCCACAAAGTGTGTGTGAGTGTGCAATCAGCTGTCCTCACCCACCCCGTGAAAAGGCTGCTTCACCCCCCCCCAATGGCTCCCGTCCTATCCACTTAAGAAAGAACAGAAGATGCAGCTGTAGGCAAAGGTGAAACACACTAAACTGAGGCCACTTGAAGAAATGTGACAAGCTCTTCCTGCAAAGTTTTAAGAATATTTTCCTTCCTAATTCAGTAGGTCCTTACATGGAAACTCAGAGCTCTTAAGATAAAGCTTTCTGTCGTCTGTCACTTGGCAATGAAGCAGTTGTCTAAGTTGTGAAGACTGGCAAATTTCACTTTTGTAAACATTTTAATATGACAAACAGTATGTCTCAACATAATTTATGAATACTATTTCTCAGCCAGGAGCTATTATTATGCAGACTACCAAATCATCAAGAAAAAAGCTCCTCCACTACTTCAATTTGGAAAATGCTTGTAGTAACTAATTCAAAACATAAACATAATGTCTCCAAGAATTAGAAAGCTTAAAGCAATAAAACAAGGCAGTGTACTTACCGGGGAACTTTACAGCTTGACAGTAAATGACAAGATCTGACAGCTCTGGGGCTATCTGTCTGCTTTCCTTCTTATTTTGAGGAAGATAGAATTCTTCACCCAGCTCCATGTCATAAACCTAAGCAACAATTCCAAGAACATATAATAATAAAATTACTGAATGTGAAAGAACTCTTGCATATCTTACTTATGTCATTAAAATCCTTTCTCATCCTTCCCATATGATTTGCTGTCTTTACCTAACACATCTCCATGTGCAGGTTTATGCATCAATACCTGTAATTGATACTGTGGTAGTGTGCAAAGGCCTCAACCAGAGTCAGTTCTACAAACATTTAGACAAAACACATCCATGTTCAGGAGAAACTACAATTCACTAAACAGCAATGCACTGGTTCAGTTGTCAGATGATTTAATAAAAGGTAATGTGGCTATCTGATATCACAGTGCGGTATTTTAAAGTTATTTAGATACACAAAGATGATGAAGATTCAGATGAAATCTTCAGATCCGTCAATGTCAAGGGAAATTAGATATCTAAATAAACTCCTGGATCTAGTTTTTCACTGAAAGCAACAACAGTTACATTTTCAGCCAAACAGCCTGTATATACAATAACCTCTGAGGACCTTTCTTGAATACTATTTTGAGGGTTTGTTCTATTTAACCTATTTTCCCTGGTGTGTTTCCATGCTTTCAACTATTTGTCTTCATTAAAGTGCATTTGTCATCTGACATCTGAGGTACTTAAAGGCTCAAATCCTTTTGAAGCTGGTTATATATCAAAGTGTGACTGAGAAGAAAGGGAAAAAAAGCAGAACTACCTTTCCTTTATTATTGTAAGTAGCACAATCAGCCTTCTTTATTCGTTTGGCAGTCTCTTCATTATATTCAAACTGGAGTTTATCACTTGATAATTTATTCTCCGGTCGGTCTTCAAGAATGTTATCTAAAAATTAATGGGATTTTAATAAACATAAAGCCAAACAATTTCAACTGGAAATTTAATTTGAATTAACAACATTTGTGGACAATGCTGTGAACCTTATTTGAATAACCAGATGCCAAAATGATGCATTTACTGGTCAAAGCATTCTCTTTTAGTAGTAGCTTTCTACTTTAAAAATTTAATGCTTGGCTTTTGTTAATATGCTGCACTTCTTTTAAAAGCCCATCCTTTTGTGTTCAGAAGATGCTTAAAACAAAATCATCTAATGAATTAAGCTTGCCATCTGAAAACAGCTGATATTCCTGAACAAAGAATTGCTGAAGTCCAAACACAGTTAACCACATCAAACATGTACACATCTTTGTACAGCAAATTTTGGTTTTCTTCTCCTTACATTCACCATGAACAAATATTTTTTACATCTATAGAAATTCCACTTCACAGCTGTGCATTTATCAGGGAATAAGAAGTCTACTAATTTGGTCTTTCTGTACCCAAATATTGTAACCGTCACAAAAGGAATGGTTTTATTTCATTCCTGATTTTCTTGATGCTTTGACCATATTCTTTGTATGCATAACCAGTGTCATACATGCAGCCTTCTAACAGTTCCTGACCAGTTAACAATGCCATATAAAAAGATCTGATTGCATTTTTAATATGAAGTAGAAACCATATATTCAAACTGCCACATTTAACAGGCTGGAAATTCAGTGCCAATTTCATGCAGTTAAAATGCTCAACCAAATGGCCTTTACCTTCCTGGCTGTTAGGAGCAGGAGAAGCATTAAGGACATCAGCTACAGGGAAACGGAGTCAGAGAGGGAATAAGAGTAAAGGAAATTAAGATTTACAGCCAGAGAAATGAAAATTAAGTGTCAGTTGTAAAACTATTAGCCTTATGCAAACCTAATGTATCAGTAAGGAAAATAAAACTGAAAATCTTTTAGAAAGTTTACAGACCATTATTTAGATTAGTTTTGCCAAAATATGAATGTAATTAAAGATCACAAAGAATAATCACTGTAATAAAGCAGTAAACCATGCCACAGATTCCTTCATATATTGGAAAGTGTGAATGTTTCTTACTAGGTTCAGATTTGTCAAATCTTCTCTTAACTAGAACATTGCTCAAACTTCACTTACTGCAGTTAGCTTGCAACATTTTCCTGGCAAGTGTGTAAACAGAGATCTGTTTTTCACAGCAATTTGCATCTACACTATCTCCAACCCTGTCCCACACAAGGAGTATTCTCAACTAGTCAATTAAGCCAACTTTCTAGCAATGCAACTGAAGGCAGCACTGGCACAAAATTCACAAATTTTCATATTGGCATAAATAACACTGCTATCCCACAAGCTGCGATAGCTGAACTGCATTCATTAGCTTTGTAACTATTTTTTAAATCATTAAACACAGAAGCAAGTAATGTAAATAGAGACCAACTGGAAAGAAGTCCTGTGCTGCAGAGCATGCTCAAGCCTTACATCTTCTCTGAACATGGTATCTAGAACTTAAACAGGTGTCCGTTAGACTCAAAAGTTCAATGAGTGAAGTGCGTTACTGTTTACTTAGGAGAACATGTCCAACTCTGTCAGATCTATGGTCCATCTAGCTTGGCGTTCTTTTTCTGATAGTGGCAACAGGAAATGCTGTTTAAAGAGAGCATCCAGTCACTAGTTATGGTCCACTTCCCTAGTACCACCTCAACATCCACAATTACTGAATATTAGGGATGTTGGACTGTACATTTCTAATTATAACATTTGCTTATAAACCTGTCCATGAATTTGTCCAATCCTTTTTTTCAATCTGCTGATACTGTTTCCCTCTGCAATTTCCTGTAGCAGCAAATTCCAGAAGTTTACTACCAGCTGCACAAATAAATATTTTATTTTACCTGTTTTAGACTGATCTTCCACTTGTTTTACTGAGCACCTCCTAGATCTAAAGAATAACAATTCTGTACTCCCCTTATCTACCACTTCATGACTTAGTACACCTGCTTCAAATTCAACCCTCAGTCCTCTTCTCTACCAGCTGGAGAATTCCAGCTTTTTCAGACTTCTTCAAGGACACTGCCACACTCCCTTTACTTTTTTGGTTGCCCTTTGACATATTATATATACTGTGATATATTCTCTGAAAATTACCAATTAAAAATAACGAGTAACCCATTTAGATGCATCCAGATTGTTCAATCTATGCATGGAGATTTTGACAGATGTCCTTTGACAAAACTTGAGAGGATTAAATGTTTCTGACTCCAGCTGTTTGCTCTACCAGAATGTACCAGCCCCGCAGCAAGGGAAGCAAAAAAAGATGCATGACTTCAGCTCAGCTGCCTCAGTGTGGCACATTCTGTCCTTCATCTGTAGTTAAATCAAGCGTGTCTGACTGAACTGGAGAGCTAAGGAAGTGGTGGAAGTTACTAACTGCAGTATTTTTTATAACTTCTGGCATGCCAATCATTATATCCAATCTATAAACTGTCTCTAAAAGTGGATTTCTGCTAAACTGCCAGTTCCTGAAGGCTAGGATAGCTGAAGCGTAGACAGCACAGGAACTTACAAGGCAAGTCAGTAAGGCATGCCTTGCCATTTTCTCACTGAGCAGCTAAAGCTTTAACAAAGCCACCTTTATTGAACAAGCCAAGGACTCAGTGGCTTCTCTACCTTTACACATGAAGTGAACAGCTGATGCTGAAAGTGTAACTAAAATAGGTACTTCAGAGGTCTCTGGGATCAGACAGTAACCAAGGAGGACTTTGAAGAATCTGCATCTTAGGTCAATTTAATGGCAGTTATGCAGATGCAGGGGCTAAGTCAGAAGTGAATCTTGAGCTTTCAGGTGTCTAACCTCCTTAGAAAAGACAATACAGGCAAATGTAAATAGAGTACAGTAGGAACATAATCATTTTTGCATAATATAAATAATATAAAATACAGTTTTTAAAGACTACAACTTAGCATACACTGCACAGTTAAAACATGGTGGTTGGAGTTAAAGTCACATTCAAGTCCTCTACATAGTTAAATTATTTTCACAGCATTATAGACTACTGCACCAAAGTGCAATCAAGGACATTTAGTACATCTTCCTCTCACGAGGTAAGATCAACTTACCTACTTCATTCCTGAACTAGAATATTTTCATGCCTTATTGCTACAGTTCCCACAACAGCACTGTTATAAATAAATAAATAGATATTGTTACCATCAGAGAGAGATTCATAGTCATAGTCATATTCATCCTCTTCATCTTCCTCCTCTTCATTGGTAGGTGTGGGGTTGCTAGCACCGTTGCTAGCCTGTGCTTGCATATGTGCAAGCTGGTGAGCCTACAGCAACAGAAACACTGTTTGCGTCTTATCTTATGCATATGAAAGCACCGAACCATTTTAAGGGTTTGAATATAAAGAAAACTTATATTGGTAGAAAAACACCCAGTAAGATATGAAACATGATTAATTATGGGAAAATGTCCACTTTGCACATTATTCAGAGCAAGACTGCCTTTTTCCAGTCCAAGGTATGCTGTTCTGGAAACAGCTTAAGAATTTTTTAAAAGATGGACAATGTCCGTATACTGGTATAATCAGTGTGAATTACTTATTCTGATACAATAGTTCAATTTTAATTCAGCTGTCTTTACATTTTGGGTATAAGCAATTCATTTTCAATTATTCAATCTAATTGCTGGCTAGCTGTGGACATTGTTAAATTGAAGCTACCAGATATGCAGCCCTAATATTTTAGAAACCAAAAAAATTTCTCATATAGGTATAAGCACTACTTAAATAGCAGAGTCCCCTCCTGCAAAGGGAGTAAGAGAGAGAGTATTTGCCTGGCTTGAATATGAAAAAAAAAAGCAGAATTCTACTAAAAATTACTACATACTGTATATATACACACATACTCAATGCATATCACTATTTCTCAACATGAATAGCAAGTGCTATAGCCTCAGAGTGAAACTTCATTTATGTTTATCACATAGGGCATGTGGTGCTAATCATAATATTATGAAGTATTCTAAAACTAAAATACACTAAAATTTTATTAAAGTGTATCTATACTTTATTATATGTTTTGTCTACTTATTTGAAAGTGTTGCAAACCACTGTGAGTCTTCTAAGCATTAATATACATTAGATTATTCTGCTGTACATATAGGAATAGTAAAAACTTCAAACACAAATTATTTCTGACGAAAGTTAGGTCTCACTGCTTGTTCAGTAAAGGAAGGACTTTACCTTTTGTTTCAATATATCCACTGGTGTTTGATGGGCTTTCAGCTTCTTGTTTTTAAGCAGTATTTTTCTTTTCAGTTGGCCAGGTGAAGGAAGCATGGGATCATCAGAAAAGTCACTCTCAAATAAAAACTTTGTTACCAGCTTATCTCCAAATACATTCTGAAATATCAAGAACATATGATATATTACTGAAAATCCTAAGTGCACGTGCTTAGAATAATTTACCACGATTTATGGCCTACCTTGAAAATTTCAGCCATCTTGCGTTGCTGAGGCAGTGAGCAGTGGTTTTCTATTGATATGATAACTGGCATGTCAGAGGTGATAAAGGCATTGCGATCAATAGCTTCAACTACCTCCTGTGAGAAAGAAAGGTCATTGATAGAATGTGATTATTTTGCAGCATTCAGTTAACTTACTCTTAGCTGAAAGAGGAGAAAGGAAGGCACCTGTTTTCCCCTCTAAGAAGAAGGACTCCACAATTTGTTTTCAAAACAAGCTCCTACTGATAAACACAGCATCTTGTTACAACAGAACTGGTAACAGCTCCTTAGAGTTATGTTGACAATTAAAAGACAGAAAATTTCAGTACCGATGCTACAAAAACTAATTTGAAAAGTATAACATTTACAATTGCAGATTCATTTCTGACATAGTATATAGTTCATATTCCATTGGGATTTAGCCCATTAGGATTTGTACTTTCCTAGTAGAATTTTTTACTTCATTAGAGAAAAAGTTTTTCTTCTCATTTTTTTGTTTCTGTGTACAACTAACATCCTACCTTAAAAGAGATCTTAGTAGTAAGAGTGTGCCCGTGATAAATTATAGGCATCCCATCATCGCCGTCCCAGCAGTCTAATTCTACACTTCTGCAGCCTTGTAAAAGAACCTACAATATAATTGAACAATGTAAACACCCATGAGCCAGTGTCTCATGCCATCAAAGCAGAAGACAGACAGTGCAGAGCTAGAGGAAAGCCCAGTGACTCAGCAAAAGTGCTGGAATGAGCAATCGTTGTGGAGTAAATACAGCCCACAGAATCTACAGTCCCCAGCTAACTTCGTTCCCTAAGTTGAGAAAGAGTGGGAAAATTAAGAAAGCATTTATGTTCTTAGGAGAAATACCACAAAGCTTTGAAATTCATGGTATCATACAGGACACATGGAATCTGCTTGCAGAAAGTGGTTCTTAATGTATAGCTTGATGTTCTGAAGGAGAGAAACATTTCCATATTTCTACCTGCAAAAGCAGCTATAAAGCAACATGGCAATTTATTCCAGGTTGCTACCATGACAGCTTATGTGCACAGCATCGTTTGCTGGTTCTTTTTGTTGTTGTTAGTTTTTTTTAACTAGAAGAAGGTCTGAAAATAATGTCTTATGAACAACTTCCATGAGGATAGAATGGAAACGTGCCAGGCCATCTTATTTAATGATATTTTTGATATTTAATAAGATAGAGGGCTAATTTACAGCTTATTTAATGATATTTTTTATATTTAATGATAAGATAGATGGTTAATTTACAACCAGCCAGCCATCTGTCCATCCATCCATTCTTTATTTACTAATTTATTTATTTTAGAAAGCCCTACTTTCTAGAAAGCCACTGAAGAAAGCAAAGAGGAAGGATGGAGGGAAAGATAAGTTAACTCATCTGCTGGCAGCCCAGCTTATTATTGCTATCAATATTTAGGATGCCTGTAGTTGAAAGAGTTAACCGTATTACAATTAAATATTTTACTGAAAACAAATATCTCGACAATCAACATCATTCACAGCAAAAAAAAAATAATGAACAAAGAAGAAATTACTTCTCCTATTCAAAACCTGAATAATCAGATTTCAGGCAGTTGTGTCCGTAGCTGGCACACCACCACTTCAGTGAGAGCCAGACTCACTCAGCCAGAACAAAGTGCCCCTTCTCTTATGGCAACAACCACTTGAGGGACAGGAAGAAGCTTTTCTGCATCATGCAAATTTTGGAGCCAGCTGAGCTCCGTCTTACTTCCCATCTGTTACCAACATAATACATCACCCTGTGCAGTGCTACTACAGGAACCTCCTTTGAAATTGCATTATTCAATGCAATTGCATTTATCTGGGCTTTCCTAATACAGCCTCACCCCTCTGTCTTATAACTCCAGGCAAAGCAGCACATGGGACGCCAGATGAGCCCTTCTCCATGGTGAGTCATTAACATTTAGAGTAGTGAAAACACTACTCATAGGAAGTTTGATGCTTTCTCTAGCATTTGGTAAATACACACACACACACAAATTTATATATAAACAAACACAGAACCAAAAGCCCTAGGGAGAAATCATTCTTTTCCTGTCCACCACTAATCAGGCATAAAGTCTAAAAAACTGTAGAATATTCCTAGAAGTAATGTTTTTAGAAGTTATAGTTCCATTTCAAATTTGTCTTTGCAGTACAATGTACAGTATTTGAGTAGTGTTTCTGACATCTGAATGAACTAAAATATTAGATCAGTCTTTCCTGTGGGAAAGTCTAATTTTAGTAGGTTGGGTCAGACCAACTGGTGTCTAAATGCTATGAATCTCAAACTAAACTCATTTTTTTGCCTTAGAAAAGGCATTTGAGCACAACTGTGCTTACAGGCAGCTTTCCCACACATCATGTTTTCCAACGTTTTGCAAGCAGGGGTTTAGGACATTTCGATTTTCAAAGCAAAAAGGTCATGCTTCTGCAACTTGCCAGTTAAACAAACAAGTTCATGTTGAAAACTACACAATGATCCAATCCTGCATACCTGGCTGTAGAGCTCTACCGAGGACTCCCCTTTAAGCTGATGGCCAGTAAGGTAAGTATTGTGAGAAGATTCTATGTAGTAATATGACAGCGGAAAGTGCAAGTC
>NW_010294682.1:45934-70900 GCF_000700745.2 Antrostomus carolinensis
AAGTTGTCTTTATCCATCAAAAATCTAGAGGTGAGAAGATGTGAGGAAATTTTATGCTGTGCTGAATATTTTGTGACTGCCATACAAACATCAATACACTGCTGTCATCTTTATTTATGAACACGTAAATAATTACCTTGCAAATCCTTCAAAAGATAGCAGCCCCTGCTGGCACATATTCACACTAGGTTCAAATTTCTATAAAGAGGAAGACATTTAAGAGATATACAATAATTAAAAATTCTTAGAAATATGGCTTTTTCCTATTTTCATAATCTAGTCTTTTTAATTAACCAGTTAGTATGTAAAACCAGTCTTTTTGTGGATAAAGTAATTAGGTGTCTGCAATATGCTCACGCTTGTTTTACAAATCACTAAACAAGCACACTAAACTCATAATTGTAAATAATAGAATCATTCAGATTGGAAAGGATGTTGGGAGGTCATCTAATCCAGCCTCCTGTTCACAACAGAGTCATCACTTTAGCTGAAATTAAAAAGGATCTATTATCAGGCATCCTTCTCCTATTTATTGTGCTTAAATACAACACACAACCATCTTGAATTAAAGAGACTTGTAGTGTGCTAACTTGGCGTTTCTTTAGAATTTCTATCTTTTAAACTTTGCAATTTTATATTGCATGTTGATAGTTGAAACAGACAGGTTTTAGCCTTTGTTAACTGCTAAGTGGGGGCTTAATTTTGGAGTATATTTGTAACATATGTATGTCTGAAAGAATTCAAAATTTTCTACATTCTAATCACTTCAGCCATTGCACATAAGGGAATAAAATGTCCATGTTTGCTCTGGCAAATTTTTAACAATAAAATAAAAATATGTGGAAATACTGGTTTTTAAATTCCAAATTAGGCATAAGCTCTATCAAAAGTGGTCACAGACAAGGAGAAAACAATGTACTGTCGTGAATACTTTTCCCAAGTGGTGACATCCCTTTCCGGATAGCCAATAAAACTGTTATTTCCTTTTTTTTTTTTTTTTTTTTCTTCTTTTTATGGGCATATTTATGGACATCTGCACAATTTTATAGCCCAGAATAAAGATAGTATTAAATCTTAAATTCAGGTAAACTGTAGTGACAACACCAGTGTGAAAGGAGACATCCACACACATATGCTATTCTGACTACAAGGTGGACAACACGAGGATGGGCTGAGAGAGTTGGGGCTGTTCAGCCTGGAAACGAGAAGGCTCTGGGGAGATCTTATAGCAGTCTTCCAGTACCTGAAGGGGCTACAAGAAAGCCAAGGAGGGACTTTTTACAAAGGCAGGTAGTGATAGAACAAGGGGAAATGGCTTTAAACTGGAAGAGGGTAGGTTTAGATTAGATATAGGGAAGAAATTCTTTCCTGGGAGGGTGGTGAGACACTGGAACAGGTTGCCCAGAGAAGTTGTGGATGCCCCCTCCATGGAAGTGTTCAAGGCCAGGTTGATGAGGCTTTGAGCATCCTGGTCTAGTGGAAGGTGTCCCTGCTGCTGGCAGGGGGGTTGGAACTAGATGATCTTTAAGGTCCCTTCTAACCCAAACCATTCTATGATTCTAATACTAGTGGGGAAAACAGAAGTAACAAAGAGTTCAAGTAAAAGGAATTAAAAGATGTCTGTATGACAGACCTGGATAATACTGAGGATTTCATCATAGGTGCAGTGTTCTCCTTGGCAATTCACTAGGAAGTCATTTAGCTGCTGTATTCCCACTCCAAATATTCCCAGTGATGTGCTTTCAACTCCAGTACCATTGGTTACAATACTGGCAGCAGCAATAGCATCAGATATTTGCCTCTGGTTGTCTGATAGTTGCTGCCTGCTCTTAATGAACAAACCAAGGTCTGAAACATTCCTAGTCAACAAATCTTAAAAGAAAAAAAAGAAAATATAAATGTAAGCTATATAATTATGTGTATTATATATACTGTATAGAATATAACATAATGTATAATACACATTAATATCTGACTGAATATTTTAGTGCTAATGTAGTAAATTACAACAAAACCATCTTCTTTCTATTCGCTAATAGAAGAAAGATTATCAAAGGTGTATGAAAACAGTGGGAGTAGACTACAAATGTTCAATTACTATAAACAAAATCCTGGAACCTGTAACATGGATTCATAGCCTCTCCCACACTGTCGCCTAGGACCCTCCTACTTCCTCTCACCACCACGTACTGCCTCAAAGCCTTTCCTTCACTGTGTACAACCCCATGCCCTTCCTGTGAGATCACCATTTATCTTCTTCCAGTCCCATACGCCAATTGTACTGTACCCTCCTCACAGGCTGCTTGGCAGAAAGACTGTTTTCTTTAAATGTGGACAAAGCTCCAGACTTAGATTATGGTAACTGGGGAATGTAAAGGGGAACAGAAGTTTCTGTCGCTCTTGTTGCACATAAAGCAGATCTACTAGGAAAACGGATAAGAAAAAAACAACCAAATAAGACATGGGGTGCAGCCTCCTCATTTCTCCTCCCTACATTTGCTCAGCGTTTTAGCCCTTCCAGAGCTCCTGCAAGCAGATACAGATGCTTGTGTTGGGCCCAGCTGCTCATCAACAAGTTTTATGTCTCTGCTATATCGGTTAGAAATATATCTGGCTAACGTAAAGCAGGAATACTTTTCCCCCACTTAATTTCGAAACAAAGAACTGTCTTACATCCTACTAACTAGGTATCAGTGGAGGTATGGCAGCAATCCTCTACATAAACTTATAACTGATAGTTCTTTATGAGACTGACTAAGATACTTTTTCTTAAGGCAAATAACTGAACAAACCTAAATCAGGCTGGAATCCACTGCTATTTTCATCAATCTTCAAATTAGTGTAAAGTGGAGCAGGCTCTAAACCGGATCGATTGCAAGGTACAGCATAGACATCAAAAAGGTCTTTCAGATCCTTGCGGCTACGGACACTACAAAAAGAGTTGAAAAGTTCAATTTTTGCTCTTTTATAAACTTGGATGAATGAGATCAGTACAGAATATATTTTACCTGAAAGATTTGAAGAGCTCTACAAATTCCACAAAGGTCATATTACTATCAGACACCATGAAGTTCTGGAACCCCTTCATTCCTCCTTTAACGCGGCCATGCCAGCTACTGCTGCTCCATGTGCTAAATCAGAAAGAGACTGCTGTAGTTTGGTTACCTTAAATTTGTACTTATTGAAATATTACGCATTATTGCATTAACACTTTATCTGTGCTCTCCTTAATGCATTTATTACCAATATCTGGAAGAAGCAAATAAAGCAGTATCTTATAAGATGCATAACGATGGTTTGTACCTTCTTGTTTTATAGCAGCTATCGTTTTCCCTCAAGACAATTGCAAACTTTGCCCGAATTAATAATGTATATGCATGCTATTGAAAACTCTTCCATGTGCAAAAGGGCCTGATGAAAATGGCACAAATAAAAACATTCTCATTTTCCCTTTAAAGAAAACAATGCCAGTATTCTTGCAGCAGAGGCTATTTATGAGGTTTGTTGAAGATTTGCTAAGGGAAAAATAAAACAGATGTAGAATTCCTTAAAGTTCTGTGTTGTCAAAATAAAATAGTAATATTCTGACTGCATATGCAAGAAAAATATTTTCCTTATGCACGTGGCATTTCTTATATCTAGGAGCATTAAAGGTGCAGATTTTAAGAAGCATAAACCTTTTGCCCTTTTCTGGCACTCAATTTTCATTGTTTCCCAGCCCATGGTTTCCTGGATACTTCCCAAGAAGAGTTGGGATTATCATCATATACCTCAAAGACAGGTCAAGCTACAGTCCTCCTCTTTTAGGCTTGGACAGCAGCCTCTGGAGACCGTTACCTTCTAGAAACGATGTTCTAATGATTTCCTCCTTTCAGCTTTGTGGGCTGAAGGAAGGAAAGCAGACTGGAATTTCTTGAGAGCAAAAACTGAAAATTATCACAGAAACAACTAGCTGTTCGGTACTAATTATTTTAGTTCACTTGACTAATACCAAGCCCAGCCAATTTCTTTACAACTGCAATTGTTAACCGAAGTTGTACAGCTGAACAAAGTTTGTGAAGCAGAACCAGTATATTTCCAAAAGCCACCTCCCATCTAGTTAGGCCCCATGAACTATGCCTTGAGCAGTATGAACAAGTCCTTAGTGAACTTCACGTACTAATTCACAATGATGGGTTGAGCTCTTGAGCCCCTTCCTGGGCCTAAACACCAATGAACACACACTGCAGGAAGGGGATCTGCCAGCACCAGCATCCTGAAAAGGGAGGGATCTAAGCAGCCAGCACAAATACCATGAATTGTCTAGTTTAAACCATAGCTAACTCCAGAAGTTGCAGTATTTGTTTCAAAATATCAGACTAGGTGATCGTGTGAGACTGTATTGCTTAGTAATGTTCAAATCTACAAATCCATTAATCTATTAATTTGGCCACCAGGTTCAGTACAAATAGTTCCAACAGCTGTGATGGAAAAACAGGACCAGCTTGTTGTCCAGTGTTCCTAAAGACATTTGCAGTCACCTGCTGCAAGAAGACTGTTTACATAAATATGCTAGATCAGGTACCTCAATTCACTCCTGGCCTGGGATGGATGCATGCAATTCTAAACAGAATGTGATTTTAAAGTATTTTAAAATAACATCTACTTTAGTTGATAACATTCAATTTGTTTGACATCACTATGGCAAGTACTGACATATTACATATAACTTTTCAGCTAAAATCATTCCTAACATTTTTATCAGACAAGAAAAATAAACCATGATGAGGAAAGTCTCTTGACTCCAGAAAACAGACTGGAACTGTAGAGTACCAAATGGAAGATCAGCAGCAGATTATAATGCTCAACATTCCACTGGATCTGATCACTGAAGAGTATCTTCCATAATCAGTCCATGGGTTATAAATACAGGTTGTTGAAAAAAAAAAAAAAAAAGCCAGAAACCCCAACAAAACCCCACTACCACCACCACCAAAAACCGTAATTAGTAGCAGTCTGGATTATACCTAAATACAGCTCATGAGAGATGCACTTAACTCTCTCTTTGCAAAAAAGCCCCCATCTCTAATTTTCCATACCTGTTATCTGTTATCTTCCAGTGGTGTTACCACCCTCTCCCCTGCTTCCTCCACCTTACAGGTGGCAATAGGTTTCCAAAAAACTTGGGAATTTGCTGCATACCTATCTGCTTCGAAAGATTGTCAGGAGACAGCTGCAGGCTACCTGTGCTTGGAAATTAGCTCGACATCTGGATTGTACAAGGATTTATTCTCAACATAAATTATCTGTGAGGAGGTCAGGAATATCATGTGTGTGAGTTATATATGTAAAAATACCATTTTTCATTCTCTGCCTGTAAGAGTTACTATTATCAGTAGTAATTATAATTACTATTATTTAAAAAACCAAACATAGTCAGGTGCTCCTGTTTTTAAATTGCTATACTTATATTTAGATTTTTTTTTTTTCACTTTAAGAAATTTTATTTTACTTAGTTCTTCTCACTTGGTGGAGATTATCTAATTTACTGGTCAGGTAAAGTTAATGCACATATTATATGGCAAGAGAAAGAGAAAAGGTACTAGAAATCTCTCTTGCTTTCCTTCTCCTAGCTGCTACACTGCAGCTAACAATCACTTGTTACCAGTTAAGCTTTCTGTGCTGCAAAGGCTTCTGCACAGCCCAGTGGGACCCTCTACTCCCTGCTCTCCTAAGCTCTGGGTTCTGTGAGGGATCATGTACATGCACTCACCTAGCATGTACATGCTCATATTCAACACAGCCTCCAACTATGGAGCCTTGTTGGTGTTTGAGCTTAAATCCAGATGCTAAACTGAATTAATAAACTCTGTTGGCTCTAATCTGTGCAGAGCCATACAAATGCATACAAGCACTCCCAGTGGATCCTGTATTTGCTAAGTTATTTCATTATCTAGGTCATTCCAACTTTCTGTTCCTTTGGAAAATTGATACTTCTTAATCTTTATTTTAATTTAATCTTAATTTATTTACTGGCAAAACTGGTTGGGTATAGCTAGGTATATAACTTGATTTTTATAAGACTGCAGAATTAACAACAAAAATGGAGCTAAATGAAAAAAAAGATGTTTGTGTTCAGCCTGTGCGTATTCCCAAACTTACTTCACTTGTATATCACTGCTGTAAAGGGCAGTAGCCTCCAGGAAGAACACTGCACTGAGATGTACCACAGCTTGTGGACCACTGCTCCAGTCTGCCCCTCCATCAGTTATATATATCTATACTGCTAAAGGCATCCATCCTGACACCTTTTCTGAGTGGGGCAGAAAGGCCCAAGTTCACATTGCTCTGCACTGCCCAGATATTGGCTCAGATCTGGTTTGGCCCCCCATGGTCCTTGCCTGTCTCTAAGACACCATTTTCATTTTTAGTGTGTGTTCTGTCTGAAGTGGATGAAGTAAGTCTGAGAGACTGCCATTTATTTAATGTAACACAAAGTAATAGGGCAAGCCATGACTGTAGGTGGATTGTCTGAAGGTACAATCCTTGCTGGGAGTGTATCTTATAAGACAGTATTGTAGATGGTTTGAAACTGAATAAGCTTTCCATCCATACGACCTTATTACACAAGCCACTGGAGCAAATATTCCCAGAACTGCACCTAAATTCCATCTTGGAAGCAAGCAGCTTCCAGTAAACCAGGTTTACTCTAAAAGAGATTCCAGGAGAGAATTATTACACATATAGGATGGATGATCACAGGACTCTGCAGCAAAACAGAGTGCCAGCTATTTGATAGCTTAAACTTGCTGATCACAGTTGAGGTACTACAATTATTTATTTCTTTTAGCACATGTGAAGTGTCCACACACAAAAAAACTGTCAAGTACAATTCAGACCTATCAAGGATCCAAAAGGTAAATACCAAGAACAAAACTCTCTCCAGTGCTCCAAGTCTCTTAATGGCTCATGAAAACTGGATCAAGGTAATGGATAAAACATGTCATTGTGTTCTGAGGAAGATTTCCTCAGGATAGATTAAACAGCCATACAGCTGTATCCTCAGCAAATTCTAGCAAGAAGAGTCGTATCAAACTGGGGAGAGCTCTACCAAGCAACTTTCCAGTCAACTTTGCCAGGGAAAATCTGTCAACTCGGGGAGGCCCACAGTGCTAAGCTGTACAGGGATCTGTACAGAAAGCCAGGACTGAGAGGATTTCAAGAAACACTAGCTGTCCTTCCCCCAGGAATGTGAGTTCTCCATTGAACCTTTTAATCTCATTTAGAGAACAACAATTATTTTGGCATAAAAGCAAAACAGAGATTTGCAAAGCAGAGAAGCATTTTCCAGAGGTAGTAAAGCAGTATTTCTTCAGTTTAATATAAAATAAAGTTGCTCCAATCCTTAAAAAAAATAAGAGAAATGTCTTACAGAGATAAATCCTTGTCTGGCATGTTCATCCCGTGGTTGTGAATGACAGTGAAGAACAAAAAAGAAAGACCATAGTAACAGTCTCAGAAAGTAGTGTTAAAAGGAGAAGCAGCCAACCACAGATGTCCACATGTGGCTCTACTACTCACAGCTATTTCAAAGCCCAACTGATTTAAGTGTAAAAAAAAAAAATCCCTAAGAAACAGACAACATAAAATGTTACATAAGACATGTTTCTTCAAAAATAATGTTCTACCAGCAGCAGTAATTTCTTCCATTGTTTACCATTGCTCTCCTGGAAACCCCAAGATTCATATTCATAACCATACTGCAGTATTAATTCTGTGAAAAGGCACTGGGAGGCCTCTGTTGAGACTGTCTTCTTGTATGTCATAAAGTACCATCCAAATCCCTGACATATTATCGTTGTTATATTATTATTACTACAACTACTACCATCACCATCACCATTATCATTCATAGAATTAATACATTAGTGCACTATGTCACTGCACAACCACAGCATGACCTTTTGCACTGCCTAAATGATACAAAAAATGAATGTTCAAGGAGAAGAGGCCTGTAAAAGAAAACTTCCAAGTATGTTTCTCCAGTTCCCTGAGACAGTACTGCAATCATCACCAGGAACATCAGCAAAAGTTAATAATCCATCAGGTAGAAATTACTTGTGCTGAGAAACCTCAAAACTTCAGTTCACGTATCTATAATGTTTCTGTTGGTTTTCATTATACAGAAGATGTCTATAGCTATGTTTTGGAGAAGATCTGGAGAAAGAGTTAAACTCAATATTTGTGTAGTTTTGGAACAGCATTCCAATCTGCTTCTGTAACAGAAAAACCGAATCATGCTGCTCAGGGACTTGCTACAAAGCCATCTTCAGATTCAGTTCAGTTTCAGCATTTTAGTTTAAATGTCCTATGTTGTTCTACAATGTATTTTAGATGTCTATCAAAAGGCTAGTGACATTTCTGTCATTGTTTTAGTCAGGTTTTGTCAATTTGGCACAAAACCCACATTTGATGATAATTATGTAACAGTAACTTTTTTCTTTTTAAATCAAAGCATTAATTTTGTCCTTACCTAGACTGGCTCTTGCTTGAAGACATTACAGGAGAGGAGACTGGTCTTGCTGGTGAAGATGTTGTAGCTCCTAAATTAGGAGATCCAGACACTGTCATAGAGTAAGCTCTTCTTGATGGCAGGTTGTTAGATGGAGAAGCATTAATAACAATATTTTGATCTATGGGGAAAAAAAAAGTTTGCAGCACAATTACAACATCTAGCTCAATAAAAATGCTGTTGTCCAAGAGACCTATATCATAATTCATTAACATGTAGTAAGACACCAAAGGGATTCTAGATTTGTCCTATGACAATCAAAAACATACATTCTGAACAACACTTATATACCCATTTCATCTGAATGGAAAGGAAGTGCTACTGAAACTAAGTGGTAGAACTATAATGAACAACTACAGAAATCAGTTTAAAAGTTTATAGCACTTGGAGTTTCAACTACAAAAGTAGTTTTATATCATAAATGTATTTTTAACACCATAAAAAATATCTGTATAAAAAGACTTTAAGCAAAAACCTGAAGGACTTCTAAGTACTTCAGCAACATATCTACCTGCTTCTTCTTGTTCATCAATATCTTGAGGATCTGAACCACTTCTATTACGATATTCCTTATAGCTTTTTGCCTTCCGAGTTGCCATTTCATCATCAGCGGCCTCTCCACTTTCACCCTAGAAATAATAAGCACCATAATAAGCATCCGAAAACCACTATCCCATTCTTTATCTCATTCTTTATCAGTGCAATCTCTAACAAAACCATGAGATAAAATGGTTCAGCTATTCCTTATGAAACAGACTCCTGTAAGGCTGATACCTGCACTGTCAGTGAAGCCATCTAAATAGAAAAGAGACAACTTAAACAGGACACATAAAGAAGTGTGGGACCATCAGGTGTTAACCTCAGTTTCACATTGCACAGAAGACGACAGCAATCGCTGCTCTCTAAAGTGGTGCAGCTGGTTTTACACTATTCTGCTGGTGTCAGTATTCAGTCTCCTTCCCTGGAGACATTCAAAAGCCACCTGTGACCCCTTTCATTTAGGTTCCTGCTCCGGCAGGGGGATTGGACTAGATGATCTTTTGAGGTCCCTTCCAATCCCTAACATTCTGTGATTCTGTGTGATTCTGTGGTGCACAGGAGCCCTAACGAGGACGGATCTTGTAATTTGAGGATCTCCTCTGACTGCCCAGTAGAACACGTAGATAGCGTAGAGCTGCTAGTCCCTGCATTTTCCTCTTTCCTGGCTGTTGCTGAAAGTGGTTGAGTCCAGGAAAAGAGAGGAGAATGCCAGACAAAGTCCAGATAACTTAGCCATGTAAGATAAAACTGTGTGCTAATCTGAGGCAGAATAACTGGTGATGTTTTTGGGAACATGAAAAGAAAAAGGAGCAAAGAAATTGACATCAGCCTCCAAACATCATTTTGCATGTTAATATTTTTATTATTACCAATATTTTACCTTTGCACTGAGGTAGCACCTAAAGGTCTGAACAAGATTCTGTCCCTTTCTGCTAGCCCCAGTGCAAATATGTCCTGAGAACACTTCAAATGTGAGAAAATAAACCTGAACTCATGGAAAACAATAAGCCCTAAACCTGAAACTGCAATAAACAGTTTTAAAATTATCATCAGATTTATTTTCTCTCATTCAGAATACAGTTAGCTACTAAGTAACTGAAGGAAGGAAACAAATCAGCCAGATAAGCAACAAAATACATGAATAACAAAACATTCTACCCTCATGAGTACTTTCTTCTTTTTCTTAGCTGTGCTTATTCCCAGAGTGTTGTTTCTCTGTACATTAGGTTTCTCAGCGCTTTTGGTGAGAGTCCCTGTGCTTGTGTTTCTTGCACTCCATCGTCTGCCTCCAAACAGTTCAACAGCCTGAGCCAAGGTGGGGCCTTCAAACCTTCCATCCTCCTACAAAAATCCTCAGTGTTAACAAAACAAGGAGAATAAGAACAGACACGTTTTCTTAAGTAATAATATAGACACCTCTAAGGAACCAATGAAAGACAAAACATCAAGAGGAGGCAATTTTTAATTACTGCATGAATACCAAAGGGCTATTTTGTTTGCGATTTTGGGGGTTTTTTTGGCCCTGACTCTCATCACTCAGTATTTCAGTACCCTTTTCAAGTACAGTTATTGCTTTTTCTTTAATAAAATACTTATTCCAAAATTCCAAACATATGAAGAGCTTCATAATAAAAAAAAAATAACTTTAGTGTATTGAAAACATGCAAGATTTGACAGAACATTATGTAGAGAATCAGATCTTATTGACTTAAGTCATGTTACAAAGTTGGCGATTTGCCACTCATCTTTAATCTTAGCTTACTTATAATAGAAACTGATTGCATTACATTAAGCTGTTGACATCTTTGAACTTATACAAAATCAGAGCATCTTTTACCTGGTAAAGGCTGACATACTGTTTCCGTAGCCACTGTAGTCTTTGATCAGGGAATCTCCTCATTTTTCTTACAGATTTAGTCAACTCCAGCAATCCATCATACAGCATTCTGGCAGTATATTTTGGAGCAACAAAGTGCAGCAACTTATTATCAGTAGTCTGAAGTCCATAAAGTAGTGTTATACCATTTTCTTCAAGGGACATATTACAAAGTTTATTCTGAACACACACAGTGTGCATATCAATGCCAGAGTGTCCCATATATACAGCCTTGGCTGAAAACAAGTCCAAAAAACCTTCCACCAGTCCAGTGTTACCAAGAAACTGGTATTTACCAAGCTCAGCAGTATTACTCAGCACACTCAGTTTTGCCTTAGCATTCGCAGGGCAAACTGTTGTGGGTTTTGTCCAAGTCAAAGTACTATTGTCAGGCTGAAGTTGAAGAAAGCAACGCGCCGAGAGATGAGTCTCCTGGTCGTAATGAATGACGGTTGCCCCTTGTTGCATGAACTGATGGACATCAGCCCTTATAGATAACACATACCAGGGAATGAGTTCTATCCCATGGCAGAAAGCCTTTTGTTGCTCTTCTGTTGAATTTGTGTCCCACTCCTTCAACTGCTCAAATATATCACTTTCAGAATCTGAAAGATCTCCAATTATAAATCTGTACGTGAACAAAGATGAGACTTACATTTAGTGATATATGTGCTGATTTATGCTATGATTAATGAATATTTTTTTCTGCTATAGTTTAAATAAAAAGAATACTGTTGTCACTATATAATTTGGAATTACAGGAACATCTGTAGTTTTTACAGTATTACAATTTATGTTATTGCAGTTTTGAATTAATTAATAGATGCTGCTACAATTAATTATAACTCCTGTAACAATGTAATTGTATTTTCTTACAACTTTCCAAACATTACATTAACAATAAAAAACTTCAGTTTGGATCTTAAAGCCAAGTGATTCCAGTTTCTAAATTCACAGCATAAGATCACTTCAGTGGAAGTATCAAGTACCATATGTGGAAACTATTAGCAGGATCTTGTGGACTGAAGACATGACTTCTAATCTCTGTTCTATTTTTGATTTAATGTGCAGACCTTTCACATTATATAATTTTCTAATTAATACTTGTAAAATAGTGGTTAAAATACATGCCTTCCTCATAAGAACGCAGTAAGAATTTTATCGGATACTTTCCATTAGAAAATATAATTTTTCTTAAGCAAAATATTAACATGAAACTTGTATGCTGCGACCAAAATTTTTGAAATATTTTACCATAATTAGGAACAGTAGGTAGAGAGCAACAATACTGAACTAAATGAGGTAGTTCAAATAAAATTTCTTCCCTACAGAAGCTTCTAACATGTATAAATAAACAAATGTTCAATATTTTGACACTGCTTTAATGAACACAAAAGAGCCAACTGTTCCGTGTACAGCAGAACTAATGAACCATATTTTCCTAAGGATATCCAGCCAACAAAATGCAAACCAGCTTCCTCTCTATATTTTTCAAGGCATTTTGTCCTAATACCCTCAGTGTTTCCCCTTCATGTCGCCACAGTACTCTCAGCTCCTGCCCGTGTCGTACCAGCTGAGCAAAAGACAATTCATGTTGTGACTTGTTCCAAGTCACATGTACTAACTCCCGAAGCTAAACAGCACCGATAACCATTAGCTCTTCCTCAAACTCTTTTCTCCCCCCGGACACTAATTTATTTTATTTTTTCCCTTATTCCATACACCAATTCTAATGATTCCTTTATGAATTTATTAATCAATGAGACCTCTACCTCTCTGACAAATATAGCTAAAAGTGGCAGACAGGCTGAGGATTTACTTGTGATGAGGGGACTGAAAAAGGCAGAATAACTGTATCAGCCTTAACTGTATCTCTACTTCCTTAAGAAACCTTCCTAAAAATAAAGGTCATACATTATAACTGAGCTGGTATAAACTTATGAGTCACATGTATATTAAAAAATTTACCTGTATTATGCAAGATTAAGATTTTCAAATTAAACAACTAAAGTAGCTCTTTCTCCCCCATGTCCTGAAAACAATCAAGTAAGTGTCTGCAAAAATGCCAGAAAATATATTCTGAGACTAGATGTGCATGGCTGGAGGAGTCTAGTAGAGTGGAGACAGGAATGGTTGAGCTTCATTTATGCCTTATATCACATCTGATAGCACTGGCATACTGCAGATTAAAATGTACAAGGAGCAGGTAAGCCAAGCACACACATGTAATCATATACAGAATCATAACCTCTGAGATGAGCTGTCAAAAGCAACACAGCTATCAATTGTTGAGAACACACTTACAGAACTCAGTTTGAATCAGAAGCTTTCTTTACATGCGCTGCACTGAGATGCAAGCAAATGAAAAGAAAGGATAAAGGAAACATTAAAATGGATTGCAGTTTTAGAGGGGAAAACTGCATGTGATATGAAAAGAAAAAAAAACAAACAAACAACTGAGGTTTTCCTCTATTATTTTAAAAGGTATTTCCTGCAATTAGGAAAGCTTAAAAGTGAAAATGAGATCAAGGTAATACAGCAATGTGTCAAAGTTTAGAGCATCTTAATAGGTTATTTGATTAACAATTCTATAAAAACTATATTTCAAACTTGCTTTTTTTTTTGTCTTTTCCTACCTACCTTTATATATTTGAGAACTGTCAAGACAGAGTTCTAATAATGATTCAAGTTTGATATTTATGGCATATACAGAAATTCAAGGTGATTAGACAGGTCACTGATTACAGGGTGACAAGAGTGTATTGTCAACATGACTGGGAAAGTAATTATACCCACTACTCACTGATTTTATTAGATGCCTTTAATTTGCTCCAAATCAAACTAATCCACCAGCTTTGGTGGTTTCATGTTCCACAATACTAGTCCAAATCAGCAAGAGGCATACTAATTGAAAATCTTCCCTGCAATTTTAAAGTAATGCGAAACATGTTGTACAGTGTATTTTTTCTGCCTTTATAAGCACATTACTACAATTATCAGGTAATAAATAATTATTATATAATTTGGATTTTTAATATTGCATGCAAATATTACTTAGGTCTCACAAGAAAGAGACCTAGGTTTCTTTCTCAGAACTCTTTAGTTGTTCACAGCGCTAAAAATAAACCAAATGTTGCAGCCTCTATACAACAGGGACAACAGAATATGGCTCTTCTGCCTCTGCAGCAGTTTGCTCCTGTACCTCTCCCAGCTCTCTGAATGCCCAGGAAAGAGATGGCAGGTGAATAAGGAATTTCAAATCTATGAGGTACTTGAGCTAAATCAATCCAGAAGTATTTTTCTACAAGTCATTATAGTGTTAAAATCAGTACTAATAAACAAGTAGTTAGTAGTTTGAATCAGGAAACATAACTTTAAATATCTATCTGCAGCTTTGTTAATTTAAATTTTAAACTTTCATTTCAGTGTCATATTAGCTTTCTATTTTGCATTTAATTCCTACTTTAATTAGAGTGGAATTTACTAGATTATATTTAAATATAAAGCATAAGTAACTGATTTACCAAGAACTGATTTCATAAACACATACGAATGAGAACTTCATTTTCTACTTATTGTTCTTTTGTATTTAAATTCTACTTGGTTCATCCAAGTGAAATGTTGATTGTGACTGTGAGTTGCAAGCTGATTTTAAAGCATATTAATTAACAAAAATAATTCCTGGAAGAAAGCATTTGAACTAAAGGAAGTCAAGAGACAACATAAATGGACAGAGAAGTGGGACTGTCTTGGCTTAATCTACTGCTCCACTTTCCAGAAGTAACTAAAGCCAGATGTGAATAATTCTATTAGAAACCATTCTTTCAGGAAATAATGATTATTTATTTGAAATGAAATTTAGAAATGCATGTTAATGAAATAAATGCATTTAAAACAGGAAGATGGTAGTTCCTTCTCAGGCAGTCACTTATTAGATTTTATGTGGAAGTAGCTGAAATATGTTGGATACTTCTGAACATATGGATATTTCTGATACACATTATCAATAAAATACCTCAAGCAGTGACCTAAGCATGCTCTTTTATGCAAACTCTCATGTAATTTTACAGCGCTTCACCTTTGAACAGTACAATTGTGTTACTTAATGTGAAGTACTTCAACATGGCTACTTAGTTTAAAGCTGAACCACTTATATCTATATGGGGTGAAACTTCACTGCAAAGCAACATTCTAGAAGATCAGGTGATGCCTTAAACTTTGCATTTACCCTATTTCTTGCTGGTGAATAGCACAGAATATATCAGGTCTTCAAAGTGAACATCTGAGATAATTGAACACCGAGCTTTTACGTGGGGCACAATTAAGTAAACTTCTATGCAAAATAGCAGGACTGCAGCAACCTGAAAAGTCAAAATGTGTAATGACTTACAAATGTTTTCTGGACATAACTTAAAAGCTTCAAATGAACATGTCCTTAAAAGTAGAGGTCTTTTGAAGGATAATAAATAACCTTTGTTTTGAAGAGGGCAGAATGTTGCCGAGTGTGCAGAATATAATGTTCTGAGCTCTGATAACAGATATGTCCTGGTGCTATTCCTGTCACCAGAGATCAAAATTGTAATTGCAACTGTGGATTTTTAAAGCTCTCTGTGTAAGACGAAAAGGATTTACCCTTATAGTGAGAGGAAGTAGTTACGTCATAAGGGAAAATATAACTATACGGAGAGTTTCCAAGCATTTGAATATCAGATACTTAGCATAGGTCCAGGGTGTAAAAGTTCTGAATTGGAAGAGGATAAATACAAGGGAAGATATAAAGTCACCCTTATTCCTAAAAGCAAGTCTTGGTAAAAGGAAATTAAAGATTAAAATCATTAAATATACAGGTGATGACAGAAAATTAAATGAGACCTACTGGTACCGGGTTTTGTCCTTCAAAGAGTTTTTTCTTGAATTGCTCCCTTCACTAAAATTATCTTCACCCTCTTCAGATTCCAAACTGCGATTGCAGCTCCGAATAGTTTGAAATATACTGTTTGCTGTTGATTCTTTTTCTGGATTATTTAAACCATCTTGGCCTACACGTTGCAAGAAATTATCTTGTCCACTGTAATCTGAAACAAACTAGAGATATCTAAAAGATCAGTATAGCAATAAATAAAATATTGTGTCATCTACTTCTTACTAGAGAAATTTTTACAGGAATTAAGAATAGTTAGCACATACTCCCTATTCACTTCTGATAGGATGTAGTACCTACTTCCAATCCTAAACAGACAAAATCACTGCATAAATCAAGTAACAGAAGTTACAATAACTCCTGCAATTATTTTTTTTTTTAATTCTCAGTCTTAATCTTTTCATGTAACAGGGGCATTTCTGCTTTAAAACCGAAATGATAAAACTCAAAGAAATTGCTTCTTTTCAAAAGGAAAAGCTTGATCCACTGAGCTTCTGAATTCTGTTTTTAAGGAACTGAAAACCTTTCCATTCCCAGTGAGTTAAGTGGAAGGTCAGAGCATTTAACAGAAAACAGTTTCATCTCTAAGGATTTATATACTTACTTTACCCAAAGTATAAACACGATCTTTTGGTACTAACATTAATTTCTCAGTACTCCAACACTGAACTAGGTATAAACAACCAAACCTAAATTGCTACAGTAACTATGGGAATTAAATTGAGGCCCACGTAACTGAACAGTCTGGTAACAGTCTGGTTTAGAAAACTTTAATTAGATGATGCATTCATAATAAAATAATAAATCCTATAAAATAAAATAATATAAAATAAAGCACTGGATGGCTATGAACATAACCTCTTAGAATATCAATCTCATTTACCTCTAATGTTTCATCCTGGGAGTTATATCGTGGACAGAGTCTGATGAGGCTTGATGCTCCATCCAAAACTTCACAAAGCTCTTTTAAAAATACACCACAAAAAGGAACAACTTTACAGCCTGGAATATTGAGTGCCCGGTTGACCACTTTTCTGTATTCAGATGATGATTCATGCTGTGCCATAGCATCTTTAAGACTTCGCATGGTTTCAATATCAGACTGGTCCATAAATTGCCACATTTTTAAAACTTTTCTTGATCTATTGCAAAACCAAAATTTATTAAAAAAATTAAAACCAATTCACATTCAAGTTCAACACTTGCAGCATATATGTAATAGAGGAAATTATCATTTCTCAGGAATGAATGAAATCCAAGGTCACTATTTTTAGTGAAGATTCTGGTTGGTGGACCACTTTCTCCCCTTGAATTATTAAATAAAAACCTAAAACAGAGAAACAAGCAGTCTGATCTACTGGAGTAACATCTGATATTTTAATAAAAGCCCAGATGTATAAGACATACAAGCAGACTTGATAACATTTTCATTGTATCATTGTCTTAAATTTATAAGGGTCTGGGAAGAAACAAGAAAAGATTAAGGAAATAGAATAAGGATAAACCAGATAGTTTATCACAAATTCCTTTAGCTGTATTATAAACAACCCATAATGTTAGCAAAAGGGGTGTTTTTTTAAAATAATTTAAAATCATTAACATTGATTCCCCTCCCCCCCGTTTCACTTACAAAATAAATTATTTCTTTTAATGGAAATAAATAAATCAGGACCATGTTCCAGCTCTCAGGCACCATTGCAGTGCTGCATATGGAAAGCATCTTTGATTTCAAACAGATATAGCTCCTGATGGAGCTCCAAGGACTGCAAGTACCATTGGGAGGTCTCTCACCTTCTGAGCTGTCTGTCTGTGCAATGGTATGAACTTTGTACCCACTCCCAAGACCAGACATACCAAAAGGTCTGTAGAAATGCTAACAGTACAATGTCCTTAACCCCACTTTCTGTCCCTGTCCCAGAAACACTGCTAACCAGCACTAGCCCTCCTCGCTTTCCCTTGGGCTACGCAGATGCATTAGAGACAAAATTAAACCCTTACTTTGCTTTGCATTTTCCCTCACGATTTACAAGGCTTGGAGACTGTGGATACATTCTGCTGAAAAAGACTCCCCCATCTATGAGTGTTACAAATGTGTTTTATATACCAAAAATGTAAACAAATAGCTCAATGAGAATCCTTACTAAACCACAAAGAGCGACAACGCAAACACTTTAAAGCTTTGTTACACAAACACCACATACAAGGGGAGTCAGAGCTAAGAGATGGGAAATCTGATTTTAACTCTTCCCTGTTCAGCCCAATTTGCTGCTCTCTAAAGGCACTGCCTTCCTGCCCTCTCAGCCCCATAAGACCCTGAAATTCTGTAGGAAAGCTAGCAACAAACTCTTTAACTCCATACTCAGTATTTCTCCTGGAGACAGCTGTTTGTTTTGTTGTGAGTTTTTGTTGGTTTGGGTTGTCTGGTTTTTTTGGTTGGTTTGGGTTGTTTTTTTGGTTGGTTTTTTTTTTACAATTTAAGACTGACCCTTTTAGAACATTACCACAATTACTTTTCACTTGTGTTCTGGAAACTCCAATTCAAAGACTTCAAGTTACATTAGTTTTAGTTGATTAGATAATCAACAACTGCTTTCCCATCTTCTTTTCACATTAATAAAAAAAGAAGTATGTTTTCTAGCGTAATATATTTAGCATGTACCAGGAAAACCGATGGTGTCTCCAGAGCATTTGGAACAAATGGCTTTTAGCATGCTTCGTTTTTACAAAAGGGATTAGTAGAAGTCACAGGGTGAGCTGATGTGATTTAGCCATGGATTTCTGTTTAGTCCATTGTTCTCCAGAGACATCTGCTTAACAGAAGCTGTAGAGTAATCTATCACTGAAAAGCAATTTTAAAAAAGAGTTGCCAATACCTTAGCCCTGCCAGAAATTCCATTACAGCATTGTAGTTGCCCATATTCCAGCAGCATTTTGCCACATGTACTAAATATGAGAAGACTTCTCGTTTCTCCTCCATAGAACCTGCAGTCAGGATCAGCCAGGTAACCCACGAACTCACCTTTTAAAATAAAATGGACAGTACAGTCAGCCAAAGCAATGTTACTTGGAACATTCACGCATACTTGATGGATAACGTGGGTTTTTTGGTTTCCTTCCGCCAGGAGGGTATCAGCCAAAATTCTGCTCATACACTCGCAGTCAAATCACGTATGTGTTGCAAACACACCTTACACACAGACATACTCATGTTACAACAGTTAAATCATTAACTACTTTAGAAATACTTACACTAAACAAAAAAAACCCTACTGTATCATAATATAATATATTCTGAATATACATTCAGGCCACAGAAGAAAATGAACAGCTTAAGCTAGCACTGATTTCTAAAGCTGCCAGAGAGACCTGCAGTGGAAATTGTCCTTAACATAGCTTACAAATCTCAGCCTCACACTGAGTAACCCTTGCTCTTACAATATGGACAGTGAAAGTTGATAAATTGGAATTTTTATTGTTGCTTTATTTTACAAAATTGATATTTGTATTTAGTGTACAAATTTGCTAATTCCTATGTGCACTGAACATTTAAAATAATTCACATTATCTATTGGCCAGATCACAAAAGAAGTAAACAAAAAAACACCCCACCTTCCTAAGTGTGACCAACCATACTATAAACTTCTGTTTGGTGATTATTTAATGCCAGAATCAGAAATTAACTTAGTACATGTTTCTGTTTGTATTTAAAAAAATAAAAATCAAACCATCATTTTATCAGTGTGCAGACTTTCTTTCCAGTTTATGTTCCCACAACATCCATAAAAAGTAGCTATAATTCACATGGAAACCTAATTTAAACCAACTGTTCCTTTTTACAATACGATTCCCTGAGGGCTTGATTTTTGTCATTGTGTAAACACTTAGGAGGCAATAAACGTGATTTGTTTACTGACACTGAGTTCCATTCTTTGGTCCTGAAGGATTCAAGTGTTTACAGACAATACCAGTGTGAGGAGAGGCTTATAAAAATCAGAAAATGTTAGTTCACCCCTCAGGAGGCATAGACTTTTATTTAAAAAACAAGCATAGAAATAAAATGTAAATGCATTAGTACTAACAGGAAAAACACCCACTAAAAATATATAGGGCTTCCATTTATGTGAGTCTATACAGACACAGTGTTCTAAGCCCCTCACTCCTGAGGGAGAACAGTCAAAGAATATGAAAACTCTAAGTTACTATTTAATCTTTCAGATTCTCAAATCATTCAAGAACAACAAATGAGAAATGTGCAGATGAGAAGACAAGCCATAAGCAATGTATATGTGTGTACAAAAAAAATATCATTTTTAAGACTGAAGAAATGAGATTATAAAATCATTCTGTCTTTCATATGTTGAGGACATACTCAGGAGTGTGTACCACAGGGACAGGGATGCGAGGATCAGGGGACAATGAACTCATTAAAGAACAGTGTTCCATCTGCTCTAGCCTTCATCAAACAGCCTGGGTATGGAAGGCAAGAGCTCGAAGAAACCCACTTCAAGTCTAGTGATAATCAAAAGAAAACAGGTAAAATCCTGTTTCAGTAATTACTGTATGTTTTTATAACCATGTAAGAATAGAAAGGAGAAGGAGCAGATAACAGGTACAGAGCTTTCAACAAAGAGTAAGTATGAAAATCCAACGCTGGACATGTAAACATGCCCAAGAAGACACAGCTTTAATGCACTGTTGCTGTAGAGGCCACAAAAAACCCCTATTCATACTGGCTGTCCTACACATGAAATATCTGCACCAGCTCTGAATGAGAATTTGAATTTATTTAACCTGAATTTTTCAGATTAAAATATGAAACTTTATTTGAAGTGCTCAACTGGTTATTCCTAAAATGTAAAAACTGAATCAACAATGAAGTACATACCTAAAGAGCATGAAGGTATGAAAAAACACACAAAAAAATTAGAGCACTGCATGACATGGGGGTCAAACAAGGGCAAAAATAAAAAGTAATTTTAAAAAGAGGAAATACATTAAATGCATAAAAATATCAGAAACTGTGAAACAAAACAGTTAAATCTGTGATTCAAGGTTGGCACAGATTTGTTTGTGTATGCTGGAATAAAGTTACATATTGTTTTTGGATATTACTCCCATTTTCCAGAAATGGTTCTGTTAGGGAATGCAAATGCTAAACATGCAATCTCACAAAAAAAAAAAATATTTGTTTGGTATGAAATACCAAGTGTGGTAATGACAGTTTGATTAATACATGTTTAAACATTTTAAAGAATAATATAATTTTAAACAGATCTGTATTAATAATCTAAGGTAGTAAATATTTAATGGTCCAGAGAAAACAGCATCAAAATTGATAAAAAATGTGTAAAAGCCAATTGAATTCAGACTCACCGCTATGAAGCAACCTTGAAACTAGGACAGTCACCTGTTGAAATTTTATTTAATAGAAAGTTTAGGACTGTTATAAACAGTTATGATGAACTCTTACAAAAACTCTGTAAAAGCAAACAAAAAATTATATAGGTCAGCATGAACAAGCTTATGCAGCCTCGAGATGGCTTACATATACGCAAGAGAAAAATAAGGGTGCAAATGGCAAGTGTCCCATGGAGCTTATTCTCACTCCTATTGCAGGACAACAATAGACTTACAGGAAAAGCAGAAGACATTTAAAAAGTCTTTCACTAAAAAGAGAGGAAAAATAAATTGTCTGAATCTCTAAATTTTAAAATAGAATGGGCAAAGGCAGATATAATATTTTGGGCAGAATCAAGGGACAGAACTGAGCATCTAAAGATACAACTCGCTCCTGAAAAATAATGAACATGCCTGCTTTAGAAACTTCAGTATTTTCATTTTTCCTGGAGATCAGGAAAACGTGAGGAGCAGGCTGCATCTTCAGTCAGATGCAAATAATGGAAAATTTCATTCATATCATTTTACATGTTACAAACTTAGGAATGAAATGGAATTGGAAGGTTTCTTCAGTCTGAGACTAGCACAGGGTTGATTAAAATGCAACAGTACTGTCAGAAAGGAAGGAATGGAAGAAAGGAGCTGTGAAGAAAGGCTGTCTCCTTCCTTTCATTCAGCGAGGTTATTGGTGAGTGCTGTGCCTAACATCTGCAAAACTTTTATGCCCCTAGCTTTTTTAGTGAAGACAGCTGGAAAATGTGGTCCTGGAGCCCAGCTAGGAAACAAACACAGAATTAGTAAGCAGAACTATCAATTATCCACTTAAAATGCCATAGAGGATTTTTCTCACAGAAGTTTTTGAAGGTGGGAGATCTGGTTGAATCGGTAGGCTTTAAAGGAGCAGAAAATCGAAGCTGAACTTCTGCTGACTGAGGTCACTTCCAGCTCTGAACTCCCTGAAGATTTTATTCTACCCACGCAGATCCAAGAACTTTATAATGAAGAACAATATTCTAAATAAATGCATGCTGAAATAGCTTGGGTATGGCATTAATTTGAGATGATTATTCATAATGGCCAAAGCTAAAATAAACAATGTACAAACAATACTGAAATGTAGGTAAGTTGAAAGGACTGCAATCTTCAGGAAACATCATTTTTGACAACTTAGAGGAAACTCATTAAACAATACGCAGTAAACATATTCATGATTTTGTGATTTACTGTGAAATTATGATATTCGTGAAATATATGAACAGTCCAGAGTATATCCTCAAAGGAATACCTCCATAGGAATCACCGACATTCTCAAATGACTGTATAGCTGTCACTGGATCCCCCAAATATCTGATAATGCATTTACTACATTTTTGCTGCCTGAGATGCATAAAGCTTCCTCTGCAGAGATAGTGTTCAAGAAATAGCAAACTTTTCATTTAAATGAAAATTCAGAATTGGGATTCCTCAGATGTTGCCTGTGTACATCTGAGCTAGATGGACCTCACACAAAGAAAAACAATGAACAACTCTGTATATGTAGGTATTTCTTGGTGACTATGGAAATCACCTGGAAGTTGCACTGAAAACCCTGGATTTTGCACTTTGGCAAGCAAGTAGCACAGACAGTACTCTGGATCGGCACGGTTTCTCTGTCACCAAAACCAGATGTGATCTCTACCTCCACGAGGGGATTGCCAGCAGGGTGAACAGGGCAAAGGGAGGTTCCAACCTGGCCACAGGAGGACACTGACTTCTGGATACTACAGCCAGTTGTACACAGAACGGCATGTCCTCTTCCAGCAGTTCATTCCTGGATGGCTTGCAGAGCTACCTCCCCAGCCGCATCACACCTGAGGAGCACCTAACACAAGGATGAAGTACCACCAGGTAGTCAGCTGCCTAGTTATCAGGTGGCCACTACAGCAGCATGAGGGCTTTGCAGCTCTGGCAACGCCTGACTAACTAGCTCCGGGACCAGAGACGGCACACCCCAGCCAAAAGAGTGCACACTAGTAGCCTTGCCAAGAAGATCAAAACACATAGCAAGTATTCATCAGCACAAGCAGTAACGCTTTTTGGACTAAGTTTCTGTGTTAGGTATCACTTTAACATCAGATCGCAATCTACATGTAGAAATATTAATCATTATTTCCTTAGTTTACTTTTTTTCACACTCGACTTACATAGTTCTGTTTACGTAGCTCGTTTTAAACTCCCTTCAGAACAGAAATCATCACAACAAAACTATAATTAGATTTCCGCTGCACTGCTGATGAGTCTGAAAAGTATGAGAAAATGTATCCTGGATTTGTTACTATAATCCACATGATTGCAAGACACAAGAAAAGCCATAAATTGAAACACAATCTCCTCAAGTTGATAACATCCATCTCTTCATTCAGATGGATAAAAATTAGTGTCCTTCAGGATTGCTGCATTCTAATATTAAGTAGTAAACAAATGAAACAAAATCAAATAGATATTTACTTAAGATTTAATTATTTTCTGGTGACCTAATACAGAGAAGCACTGACAACACTGTGCCAAATTAATTTTGGATATATGGTAAAGTAGCCTCATTTGGAAATTTTCAGAGGTACAGGAGCCTCCTCCAAATCTTAGTCTGAGCACACAGGATCTGCCTCAGACATCCAGGCAACGCAGTTTGTAGCTGAGCAATGATCTCTAGCACAGTAGTAGATAAAGATCTATATAGTTTTAGGTTTTTTGAAATTATCCTTATATCACCTCTTACTGTTTTAATTGCACTAAAATCTACTATTTTCAATAAACATTTTTTTAAGATTTTTGTGCTTATCTTGCTTTGATTAAAGTTTTCAAATAAACTGAAGTTAAAGATTGCTAATGCATTTGGGAAAGGCATATTGTAACTCAGTGCTAATCTTCAAACATACTGTGAATATCTTTAAGTCCATGACTGAGTCTCATTCAATTTTTAAACTTAGTTCACTTGGAATTTTTCACAACTGTAGCAACGATAGACTTTTATTTAGGACAGATAAACTTTCATTTTTCAGGATATGACATTTGCAGAAGGCTCCAGAGATCTCTTCTGATTTCTAGAGTTCTCTTTTCACTTGTATTTTTAAAAATACAATTAAATAGACAGAAAAGTTCCTATAACTCAACTGTCAGAATTAATAGTAGGAATACATTTTTTAAAAAACTTACAGCATTTTATTAACAACAACAACAACAAAATAATCCTGAACTTTTAAAATGGGAAATCTCCATCAATCACTCAAAAAATATTATGAGACCATGTTTTGACGGCCTAATCACTGAACTACTACTGATTTAAAGTCATGTCTATATGCAGGCAAAAATCTCCCAGTTTGTCAGGGGCAGGATATAGCTTACTACTGATGCTCAGCTGCTTTTACTAATAGAATACAAAGGATGTAAAAGAGACACCCATGATGGAACTTGATCCTCAAGGTATGGCACATGACCTTAAAGCCTTTACAAGTGTAGACCACAGGGTTGTTGACAATATAGTCTATGGGAATCCATGCAGTAAACAGGATGGAACAGCATGTAATGCTTGTTGAATTATTAACTGTACCCCTAAATCTGCCATGGATTTACTTTATTCCTTTTCTTCTTTTAGTCTCCTAATACTCAATATTACAATAATTTACATATATATATATATATATA
>NW_010294683.1:0-216 GCF_000700745.2 Antrostomus carolinensis
GTCTTTGGGGAGGGTCCATGGGTGTTTGGAGATGGTCCATAGGTCTTTGGAGGGATCCATGGGTCTTTGAGGAGGGATCTATGGGTCTTTGGAGGTCCATGGGTCTTTGGAGAAGGTCAATGGATCTTTGGAGGTCAATGGGTCTTTGGAGAAGGTCCATGGGTCTTTGGGGAGGGATCTATGGGTCTTTGGAGGTCCATGGGTCTTGGGAGGGGG
>NW_010294683.1:509-2909 GCF_000700745.2 Antrostomus carolinensis
AGGTCCATGGGTCTTTGGAGAAGGTCCATGGGTCTTTGGAGAAGGTCCATGGGTCTTTGGAGGTCAATGGATCCATCAGAACATTGGGTGAAGATCCAAAACCTCTTGTGACCACTCAATCTTCTGACCTACCCTTGTGTAGATGATGGTGACCATCAAGCACCATGGGACAGAGGACAACCCGAGAGGCAGAGCTCATCTTCATCCAAGCTCTGGAATTGGTTTCTTCATCCCTCAGGGGTGAAGGTCAACACCAGAGATGAAGGTTCTCCAGTAACCACCAGTAGAAGACACCCATTGGTCCCAGTTGAGAAGCAAAGACACACACGGATGAAGAGAGCTGAGGGGGTGGAAGATGGTGGTGGAACTTCAGGAGGAGGGCCAACCCCCACCACGAAGGTGCCCAGCTCAGTGGTCACCACCAGGACTTTGGGGACCACGAAGGGATCAGAAGGTACAACCACCACCAGTGGGACAGACACCACCATGAAGGTGCCCAGCTCAGTGGTCACCACCTCAACATCAGGGACCACTGAAGTATCAGGAGATACAATGACCACATCTGGGCCAACCACCATCATGACCATGTCCAGCTCATCTGTCACCTTCTCAACATCAGGGACCACAAAGGAGTCAGGAGATACAATGACCACCATGGAGCCAACCACCACCACAGTCATGCCCAGCTCCTCTGTCACCACCATGACTTTGGGGACCACGAAGGGATCAGAAGATACAACGACCACCTCTGAGCCACCCACCACCATGACTGTACCCAGCTCATCTGTCACCACCACGACTTTGGGGACCACATCGATATCAGGAGATACTTTGAGCACCTCTGAGCCAACCACCACTGTGATCACACCCAGCTCAACCATCACCAGCTCAACATCAGGGACCACCAAGGGATCAGAAGATACAATGGCCACCTCTGAGCCAACCACCACCACAATCCTGCCCAGCTCAACGGTCACCACCTTGACTTTGGGGACCACGAAGGGATCAGAAGGTACAACGACCACCTCGGAACCAACCACCACCATGAGTGTGTCCAGTTCATCTGTCACCATCTCAACATCTGGGACCACAAAGGTGTCAGAAGGTACCACCACCACTGAGCCAACCACCACCATGGCCATGACCATGCCAAGCTCGTCTGTCACCTCCTCAACACCAGAGACCACAGGGGGATCAGAGGACACATCGGTCACCATGGGGTCAACCACCACTGAGCCAACCACTAACATGACCATGCCAAGCTCATCTGCCAATCAGAAGATACAACAACCATCCCTGAACCAACCACCACTGTGACCACGCCCATCTCAACGGTCACCACCACGACTTTGGGGACCACAATGATATCAGGAGATACTTTGAGCACCTCTAAGCCAACCACCACAGTGATTGTGCCCAGCTCGATGGTCACCATCTCAACATCGAGGACCACAAAAGTATCAGGAGATACAACGGCCACCACTGAGCCAACCACCACCACGGTCCTGCCCAGCTCAACAGTCACCACCTCAACATCAGGGACCACAAAGGTATCTGACCACGAAGGGATCAGAAGGTACAACCTCCACTGAGAGAGACACCACCACTGTGACCATGTCCAGCTCAATGGTCACCACTTCAACATCAGGGACCACTGAAGTATCAGGAGACACAGTGACCACCACTGAGCCAACAACCACTGTGATCACGCCCAGCTCAACGGTCACCAGCTCAACATCAGGGACCACCAAGGGATCAGAAGATACAACGACAACCTCTGAGCCAACCACCACCACAATCCTGCCCAGCTCAACGGTCACCACCACGACTTTGGGGACCACACTGATATCAAGAGATACTTTGAGCACCTCTGAGCCAACCACCAGCACGATCGTGCCCAGCTCATCTGTCACCACCATGACTTTGGTGACCACGAAGGGATCAGAAGGTACAACCTCCACTGAGAGAGACACCACCACTGTGACCATGTCCAGCTCAACCATCACCTTCTCAACATCAGGGACCACAAAGATGTCAGGAGATACAACAACCACCTCTGAGCCAACCACCACCACTGTGATCTCACCCAGCTCATCTGTCACCAGCTCAACATCAGGGACCACAAAGAGGTCAGAAGATACAATGCCCCCCACTGAGCCAACCACCACCACAATCGTGCCCAGCTCAACGGTCACCACCTTGACTTTGGGGACCACAATGATATCAGGAGATACAACGACCACCACTGAGCCAACCACCACCACAATCGTGCCCAGCTCAACGGTCACCACCTTGACTTTGGGGACCACAATGATATCAGGAGATACAACGACCACCACTGAACCAACCACCACCACGATCCTGCCCACCTCATCTGTCACCATCTCAACATCAGGGACC
>NW_010294684.1:0-19527 GCF_000700745.2 Antrostomus carolinensis
CTATGATTCTATGATTCTCTGTTTTGTTCTTGTGGTATCCACAATTTCTTGGTGGTATTATACCAGAGTACCCAATATAGGTCTTTATTTTCACTGCCAGTTAAAGTAAAATACTTGCATCCAATTGCAACTTATTCTTCTTGATTCTAACAACATACGGTGAAATATTTACTTTACCAGGAGTTTTTGGAGTGAGTTTAGCTGACGTTTTTTCAGCTCATTAAGATTTTCCAGTAAGAACTGGTAAATACCACACATATGAAGCAAAGACAGGACCTGCAAACCAAAAAACAATGTCAACAAAAGGCACTAATAGTCTTTAGATGATGGGATTGCATTTTGCATAGGAGTATTGGTACACAAGCAGTAGCCAGGACAAAGAGCTGTGCAGTCGGAGCAGAGCATGCCCCAGTCCCCAGCAATAACCTGACGGTTCTCCAAGGTCATTTCTGCACATTAGACTCACTGCTCTCTGTCACAAATGCATGAATAATGCATTGGTTCAGCAAGGAAGCTTGGCAAGCTGAGACTCATCAGGATTGGATTTCTTTCTTCTCCCCTTCCCAGAGATCAGAAGCATCAAATGAAACTTTGTGGGAGATATCAATAGCAGAAATGGTGGGCAGAAATGACTTGCTCTTCACATATCACCCCTAAGTTGCAGTGTGAAAAATCCCAGGGACATAATAAGCCACCCAGGGAATCAGAGAATCCAAAGGAACATTGTCCCCTGGATAGGAACCCTTCTAAGAAAGATCTTTACTTGTTGTTTTTTTCTTAATCAAAACTAGCTACTGCAAAATTAGCATATTCTGAATATTTATTTGTGACCTTCCCTTCCTATGTTTTACAGACAATGAAAGAAGACAGAGATGGAGAAAATGCACACGATCAACTATTCTGTTTTATTCCATGAAGGATGTTTGTACTGTTTTTGAGAACATGAACTCTTTTTGGACATGAATGGAATGTCCCATCCCTGAGCCATCTTTCCCAGACTTCCCTAGAAGTCCTATTAGAAAAGTGCCTTTTTTTTTGTGTGTGTGTGGGGGGGTGGTGGCTTTTTTGGTTTTGTTTTTATTTTTGCCCAGTGCCATGCCTAAATTCCCTTATTTCAGTTCAAAAACATGGTTTTAAGCTCAGCAAGAAAGCAGAGTGATGTACTCTCTCTCTCTCTTTTGTTTCTCCTTCTCTGCCAAAGAAAGTCAGTTCCCATTTTTCCTTTCCCACATGCTGTGTTTCTCAAAGCACTGATCACTAATGGTAGAGCAGAAATATAATGTCTATTTTTTTCTCTCTCTTTTTCCCTTTCTCTTTTTTTTGTCCCCAGTAATGTGATGCTGTTGAATTATCTTGAGGTTATGACCGACAGTAAGTGGTTTGGTAGAACTTCTGCCCCATTTATTGGTCCTGGCTGTGAGAAATACTCATTAGGAGTATTCTCTACAGAGATGAGTCTGAGGTGGGAGTTTTAAAGGTAATGTCCATATTGGACTGGGGGACTCTGATTGCGGACTCAATATATACTTCTTCTGTTTGTATATTTTGAAAGGTGCTGAAGAGAAAAGGAACTCTTTTCCTAGTTACCTGGCAAGTATATTGATTATAGTGTACCCCATCTTCTGCACCCCAGCTCCTGGTGTATGTAACAAGGGTTTGCACTGTCCAACCCTGTGTTGTTAGCACTGATGTGAAGGCAGCAAATATGGGATGGTCAAAAGATCAAATTTAGAGAGGTTTTCCAGTCAGAAGGCTACCTTGGCTACTTGGAGTGTCTTGGATGGCAATAAACACATTCAGGTAGCTGACTCTCATCATATGCACCCATTTCAGGAAGAACTGAATTGCTTACTTGACTCCTTTGATATTTGCTGCTGGTCCACATGTAGTAGCACTACTATGTGGATAGCATCGAAATATGGAGCTGAATCCCACCCTTGGACAAAAAAAAAGTCTTTAAAATTCACATATAGAATATTATTCTAGATGCATCTTTTGCTGTAAAGTGTCAAAGTTTTTTTGAAAAGTGATGATTTTGACAAAATTTTGTTATTAAAGCATGAAAAATTCAGCATCCTAGAAATAATGCAACAGCTTGGTTTCTCATTTCAGAAAACCTCAGGCATTACTATTTCTGATTTTAATTGTCTCAAACAGTCCTGTATGACTACTCTTGTTAGCTAATGGCTTTAATGGAGTTCTATTATTTGCAACCATTTCCTGAGAAGCCTGAGCCCTACATGGGACTTGGGTTCCTGACCTAAATGTAGTCTCCTGACTATGTTACATGAACTGGAATTAATTGTCAAGATACACTGGCCACACAGATTTCTTCAATTACCAGTTAGGAAGCTGGGTATGAATGGTCACTAAGAGCTCAGATTGCCAGTGATAACGAACCTAACTTCTAACTGCCAGCAGAGTTAGAATGCTAATTGCCTATTTAGAATACCAATATAAGTTCATTTCATATTACATTTTAATTTAAGAAGTATAGCTAAATCCTAATTTTAAAAAAAGAGTGGATTTATATATATATATTTATATACATATATATATGAATTTCAGTAATGAAATGAGCTAGAAATATTCCAATACATCAAAGCAAAATTGAATGCCTTGATTGAGCTGAAACAATTAAGAAATGTTTCAGGCAATTAAATTTTGTGAGAAATGTCAAGAATTGGCTTTGTTTCATTTCAGTATAACGAATCTGTTCTGAAGATGTCATAATTTCCACAGAATGGAAATCTCAAGTTTCTATGAGCTTCGTGTTTATTGTTATTGGGTTTTAAACTCCTGTGAAAATTGCTTCACATATTTATTCCAATACAGTAACTGTGAAACAAATGTATTTCTTTCAACTTGTGATTAGTTTGGCTTGTGTTTGAACTTGTCTGATGGCTATTTCCCTTTTCCCCCTTTCTTTTTAATTATATTTATTTTTTTTTTTTTAAATTAGTCTTTAACTTCAGAGCACCTGCTCTCCTTGGGTATGTACAGACAGCTCCTAGGTCCACACTAGTGCCACACTTGGAGACCCAAGCAGATATGGCATTTATACAGCCATGAGCATAGAAAGGTGACATGATTCGGACAGGGAAGTAGGGATGTGAAAGTCTTGAAATTTGGGTACACATCCTGTCTTGTCCATCTGTCCCATGTGGGACAAAACTGTCTATTTTTACCCCTCTAGGTCTATGGTTTCCCAGCATCTGTCTGCTCTTTGATTGTAAATCTACTATGAAGAGGCTGTTTCCCTTGCAAAAAGTAAAGCTCTTAGAACTATCATTTTTCAATCTGAATCTGATACAGAAAATTATTTTCCATTTTGCCTTTAGATTAAGTCTGATGAATTTCAATAATATAGTATATTATGGAAATCTCATAACTACATTACAATACTGAGTTGGCATTTAATAAACAAAAACAAAGTGTGAATCTTTTGATTATTGTTAATCCTTTTCTTCTCTTGTGAATAACAAGTTCTTTATACAAGGACAAAGAATTTCTTATGACTAAGTGTTAATCACTGAAGGCTGTTAGAAAACAGCCACTGCTGGATTTTCAATAAACTGGTTCCTGGTTGGGAGTAAAATTAAGTTAAGGGTACACTGGAAAATAAATTCCCTATGTACCTTAATGTCAAAGAGAGCAGGGCAGAACTGTCTCCTGCAGAAAACATAATAAAGTTGTTGCTTCCATAAATATTTGTAGCTGTTTCTGACTTAAGGTCGAGACTTTAAGGAACTCCTGGTAAAAGCTGTACACAACTATTTTACAGGGAAAAAAGAGCAGGATTTTTTGTGGGGAATTTGTTCCAAATATAGATAATTGAGATAAAGAAATATCTTTGAACTGAAACTAATTCTAACATCTTGTTGTCCAGAGATGTATTTAACCATATGGCTTGCTCTGAGCATGCAAACGTTGCCACTGAAGTCACTGAAAATGACCCCAAAGCAAATCCATACCGAATTGAGTTTCTTTTCTGTTTTAAAAACATAGTTATTAAGCAGTTAACAGTGTTATTGTTATAGCTTCTCTTTTGCAAAGATAGACTAATAAACATGACATTTTTAATGTATAATTTGCATAATGTTTCTGTTAATTTGTTATTTTCATTATGGCAACAGAATGAAAACGACATATTAAGCCCATAAAAAATATACAGCAATGCTAATCCCTGTAGTCATTATACTGTTAACTGAATTGCATCTTTTGCATGGTCATTATTATTATTTATAAAGTCCCTTGATAAGGGCTCAGTGTAATGCAATGGGAAAGTTTCCTGATTTATTAAGGAAAGAATAAAGTACTAAAATGAAGGAGAAAGTCAAGAGGGAGGGGAATTGGGAGACAAAACACAATCTGAAGAATATACTTCAATGCAGAGCAACAAATGAGCTTGTCTAGAAGTGAGAATTTTTGTAACAGCCGATTGCTCTCTGGATGTGGCATCTACTAAATTCAACCCCATTGTGTCAAGTGTCTCACATACATATGTTTAAGGGTAAACCATTGTCCCATGACATCCCAGTGCAAAAGAATTATTCAGCATGAGCATTACAAGGAGAAAGGAGCAATTTTTCTGTACAGAGAGAGCTCTGGAGAAACTGGACTAATGCTTATGGTGTTGTCCTACAAGGACCTCCATTCTGCTTTGCAGAAACTTCTTATCTGGTCTTAGAAGACCCACATTGCATCCCTACTTGCCAGTTGTGGCACACAGCTTGTACGTTTGAAAGAGAGAACATAAAAATGCATAACAGACAACTAAGGAAGAACATTTCTAGGTACAAAATTCATGGTTTCACTTGGGTCTGTATTGTGATGGTCAGTGTGTATTTTATTTTAGCTGTATTTGTATACCTACATGTGGATATCTAGCACCATTAGCTCTGCCCTAAAGTATTCCATACCTCCATATGGGGCTGGTAGAAATGCCACAGGGCTAATGGAAGACTCATACCTTCTGGGTGGCAGCTAGAGGCTGAACAAGATATCCCAGGGCAGCTGAATCCTCCAGGCTCTATCGAGAGTATTGACTAGATCTTCAGGAGCTATAGGAGATACCTGGTCAGTACGTAACAGTTCCTCTCTGGTCCTCCTTCCTTCTCACACCCTTCCTCTGCTCCGGTGTGGACTCTCCACAACCAGCAATTCCTTCGGAAATATCCATCTGCTCCTGTGTGGCTCTTCCCCAGGCTGCTAGTAATACCTGCTCCACCATGGAGCATGTCCTCCTTCTTCTTCCCTGACCTTGGTTCTCTGTCTGTTATTTCCCACTCTCTTTTCACCCTCCTCTGCCTGTGTGGAGGTTTTTGCACTTTCTTAAATGTGTTCTAACAGAGGCACCACCAACTTAAGTGCTGGGCTCAACTTTGTTGTGCAAGTGTTTCCCTGTACTCTAGGGAGAAAATTTGATAATCTCAAATAAAGCAACATAAAATAGACAATCAAAAAGCATACTACAAGATTTCAAAACAGTTAGAGGAATTGAGTGACATTTTAGAAAACTGAAAGTATTTGAGGCTTTTGTTCAGGGTCAACTGATATGACATATGATGTACAGAAACACCATAGTATCTTGACCCAGGAGCTTGCTGTTGGGAAGGTTGTGTTAGTGTCATCTCAAATGGCACTAGGTACTTGTGTGTGGGCAACCAGACTGGACTTTATGGGTCTACTCTAGTTTTACTCTGTTATAATCTTGGCTATTACTGGGCATAAAGATTGTGAGTTGAATGGGTGAAGGATGCTCTGTGCAAAATGAATAATCATTGCCTGTATTTTACAGAGAGAAACTGAAGCATAAGGAAATCCAAAAGTCAGTAGAACTCACAGCTAGTAAAAATGGAAAACATTTTAGGGAGTGGCAATTATTATAGGGGAGAATGACAATATTAAAAGAAAAGCTCTGTGATAGATGGGGTCAGTTAACATGATATTAAGAGGCTTCGTTGCCATGATTAGGATGAAAAAACTGAGAGAAAAGGTATCATCTAGCATAGGAACAATGTGATAACAGTACTATATTGCAAAAGCTGAAAGGAAGGAGGGAATAATCTGTTCTCTGTGTTCCTCAAGAGCAGGTCATGAAATAAGAACTACTGGAACAAGGGAGTTTTGGATTAGACACTGGGAAACAAAATTCTGACAGTAAGCATTGAGTAATGCTAGAACAAATTGCCTGAATTAAATGTGAACTCTGTCCCAGAAGGCTTTATAAATGGGATGGATAAACATCTGTAAAGAATGACCTAGGGACATGGAATTAGGCTACTACATAATTTCTTGATGTCCTGTCAGCCCTGATTTTTGATAATTCAGTGCTGAATTATCACTCATACCATCAATGCCTAGACAGACAGACAGAGAAGGCTACAAGCAACCCTTTTCTTCCCACCTCCCTTTCTACCCTCTTAAGGTTCCTTGGTGTAAAACTTCCATCATTTTAAGTTCTTGTATTTGCTGTTCTGTTATACACTTCACTCTTTCTCCCCCTTCCTTTATAATTCACCCATCACCACTGTATCTAAACGTCCCTCATCTATAAACATCATGCATGTTTACATATCCCTTATAACCTCCGCTGTCTGCTCTCTGCCGTGCACAGGCTCACACAGTGCCTATTGGATAGTGCCATGAGTTCCTGAATATTCACAGCAGTGTTGCTGTTTGAGGTAACACTTTTACTTTCTCCTGCACAGCATCACTAGCTGACTTACAGCCTTTTCTCAGGGGAAAAGCAAAATTGAGCCATTCTCTCATCTCATTCTCATATGTAAAATAGTTAAGTACTATAGGAAGCTATTTCTTTATTGCTTTTGTGCTTCTGTTCCTGTAGCCACCTACACAGCTGCCAGATGATATAAGTCTGTGACAGACAAGTTGAGATAAATCTTGTTTCAGTGATGTGAGATGCAGCCACCTGCTGCCAGGGACTATTACACTTTCAGGATGGGAAGGGGCAGAGGGATGCAGGTATCTGGACTTTGGTCATTGAGCTGCCCATGAAGGTAAATTGGCATGATAAACCTGCCTTAGACTGATACATCTGTGGCCTGTTGGTGCTGCTCAGCTGAGAAGCATTAACACCTAATAGTGAAGAAAGGAGTATAGCTGGGTGTCATCTATGCTTGTAACCTAGTAAGGTCAGGGCAGAGACCATTATCTGCTGGCTTCACCAACAGATAATCACCTCTTGGATTTATTACATGGTGATGACCTTGAAGGTAGCAACACTGTGAATTACTCCAGCAAAAATGTATCACAGATCTCAGGCAGAGAGCTTTGATATAATTGTTTGGGGAGACGGAGATAGGAGGAAGGACTTTTCGTATCACAGATCTCAGGTAGAGAGCTTTGATATAATTGGGGAGACGGAGATAGGAGGAAGGACTTTTTTAGTGTATTGTGATGGAAAGTGTCAGTTTTATTTGTCTGATTTTGTTGCGTTCCTTAAAAAGAGGCAGTCAGATGGGCTGTCTGGAAAAAGGGGAGCCTGCTCTTTCCTTTGAACTACGAATAAACACGCTCTTTGCAAAAAACAGTTGAACACACGATGCAACAGGTTAGGAAATCCTAGCATAGAGACTAGACCTACAGACATGTAAACCTTAGAGACACCAAGAGGTAAGCAGGAAGTTGAGACAGATCTCAGGGAGGACAAGAACTTACTAAAGGAGAGACAGGAGTGGGTAGAGTTTGATGCTGCTCAGAAACTCACTGAGTTAATTAAAGGGCATGCAAGGACACAGTGGGTAAATGAGTGCTGTGTAGAAACATTTTAATAGATTTTCTGTCTGACAAAGATATAATGCTTTTTAATAACAGATGTGTCACTTGCCAGGGTAATACCCTATTAGCATGGAGATAGCTGGGCAGTGTGTGGACATGTGCTGCAAGGAATTGAGTTAACTCAGCTTCACAAGTTATTTCTTGTTAGCTGAACACTATTACTGACTGAATGCATGAGCCTCACCTGCTGTGAGAGCCGAGTGAAAAGTTTTGACTCAAAGTTTTGAGGCTTTGAACAAGCTGGTCTGGTGGAAGGTGTCCCTGCTTGCGGCAGGGGGGTTGGAACTGGATGATCTTTAAGATCCCTTCCAACTCATCCCATTCTATGATTCTATGAAACTGTTACCAAAGGTTTCCCTTGGCACAGAGTTGGACAGGAGAAGCATCTCTTCATTTGATGATATAGGCCCAGAAAATCACTTTTCTCAAGAAAGCTTTGGGGTTGGTTTGCCCTTAAATAGTTCTATGGCAGCTGCATCAGCAAAGCTCCCTGGATCCCACAATCTTGATCTGGACTGTGGGAATTATAGAGCATATGACATGCACTGGAGGATATATGGCACACTGGATAATGCTATCAGAAAGGGTAGGGTTTGTAGTCCTTTTAACCTCTTTCTCTCTGCTTTTTCTTAGGTCGAAGGATCTGTAGAGGTGCAGAATCATTTCCCTTGAACTGCTGGTAAAGTTGTTCCTAATGTCACTCTGGATGCCACTGACCTTTTTTTGCTGTAAGGACAAGTTGCTGTCATGGTTGTGATCCACCAGGACCCCAAGGTCATTCTCCACAGAGCTACTTTCCAGATGTTAGCCCCCAGTCTGTACTTGTGCATGGTTATTCCTCCCCAGGTGCCAGAATTTCATTAAGCTTCTGTTGATCCGTTCCTCCAGCCTGTAAACGTACCTCTGAATGGTGGCACACTTATCTCCTCCCATTTCACCACTCCTTCCAATTCTGTATCTTCTGCAAACTTGCTGTGGCTCCACTGTGCCCCACCATCCATGTAAATAATAAAGATGTTAAAGTGTATTGTCCCCAACATTGATCCCTGGTATACAATGTTGTTGACTGGCCTCCAGTTGAATTTCACACCACTCATCACAACCCTTTGTGCTCAACAGTCCAACCGGTTTTGAGTCCACGTCAGTGTCAACTTATCTAGTCTATACTTCATCACTTTGTCTATGAGGATTTTGTGGGAGACAGTATAAAAATCCTTGCTAGTCTATTTACATTCAGTAATTTTTCCTGTCTTAACATAGACTAAAAAAAAACAATTTCCAAAGTTCCAAAATACTGCATCTGCAAAGAAGAGGAACTTGCCTTTCCTACAGAGTACCAATATAATTACATTTGGATAGGTGCCATGACCACTGTGAATCGTGGGATTGTTTATATCAATCTACAAATGCTAATACACCCACAGATGCTGTGGTTCTTCTGCTGAGTGTAAGTGACCTCCTGTGTTGACATGTTCAAATGCATCCACTCTTTCTAGACATGTCCACACTAGAAAATGCCTGAACTAGCCCTAATGAAGCAAGTTTAAGTTCCCGAGCAAGTCTTTGCTTTAGCACTGCCCTCCTAGTCTCATTGAACTCTGGTGAAGCATGATGCTAATGTCATTTTCTCCTGTCACCAGCACTGGAGTTGGTCTGGATAACAGCATGTTGTCTGCATGACAGTGTGTCGGTGAATGCATCAGTAAGACATTGTGCTCCTATTGACATTCCAGCAAAGCCTTTATGCAAGGAGGAGGCACTGATATATTAATGGTAGAACATCTTCCTCCTCCCTGGAGGTGGTTTAGGATAATTACTTTGAGAATAAAAAAATACTATTTCCAAGACATATACTGAAGAGGAGTTGAGGAAGAAGGGACAAGACAGGCTCAGCACATAACTGGAAAAGTATGGAAGACATTTGAGGTTGATTAGAAATCAATTCCAAAGCAATTCTGCAAAGGAAAAATATCAACTTAACTGTGTCATGTATCCCACAACCACCTCACCTCTGAGCAACTCTGTCTATATGCTCTCCCTTAATTGGTTTGAATGGCCTTTGCTCCTTTATTCTCTAAGCTGAGGTTCATGTCTTGCAAGAGCTGGTTGTGTTTCTTTTGCTCATTACATTAACTACTGAGTTGGAAGAATTAATTAGTTGATTATGATAAAGTCTAATTACTGTTTGCAGTTGGATTAATTAACCAAATTCCCAGAGATCACTTCTACTCCCTAGCTGTTCCAGTGTAAGCAAGAAGAAGCATCCTAAGGAGTAATGACTTGGTAAACTACTTAATAAACAGCATCTGCAATAGACACCTTTCCAAAACTCAAATATTGGAATTCAGCCCTTGGATGTACTTTGAAAGCTTGTCATTGAGTAGGACAAATGGGATGATGAAAGAAAATATTCACATAATAAAGCTGCAAAACTGATGTTAAAGACTTTGTGGTTGAAGCCCAGTTTCCATGTCTGAAAGAACTGAAAGAAGCCCTGCTCCAAAAAAAAGGTCTGGGCAACACTGCAAAAAAAAAACCCAACCCAACCAAAAAAAAACAAAACCAAAATCCCAAAACAAAAACCCAAACAAAAAAGTGAGACAAAAAGCAGCATGGTCTCATTGCTGCCCATTGGGCTGGCACAAAAAACCTGTGTAGGTCTGGCATGGACAAAAAGATAGACTTTGTAGCTGTCTAGAGCAGGCTTTATGAAAAACGTGTCTACACCTTCATCAGTCTCTCAGTGCACAGACACCTCTCAGTGCAAGTAAATGTTCTCAAACAGTGGCACTTGCTTTGTCCTGGGCTATGGAGTCACCTCTCAAAAGTTTCTGAGACAGTTTAGGGGTTAGCATGGCCGATATAACAAGTCCAGAGAAGGGCCACCAGGATGATCCGAGGGCTGGAGCACCTCTCCTATGAAGACAGGCTGAAAGAGTTGGGGCTGTTCAGCCTGGAAAAGAGAAGGCTCCGGAGAGATCTCATAGCGGCCTTCCAATACCTGAAGGGGCTACAAGAAAGCTGGGGAGGGACTTTTCATAAGGGCAACTAATGACAAGACAAGGGGAAATGGGTTTAAACTGCAAGAGGGGAGGTTTAGATTAGATACTAGGAAGAAGTTTTTCACTGTGAGGGTGGTGAGACACTGGAACAGGTTGCCCAAGGAAGTTGTGGATGCCCCCTCCCTGGAAGTGTTTCAGGCCAGGCTGGATGAGGCTTTGAGCAGCCTGATCTAGTGGAAGGTGTCCCTGCTGATGGCAGGGGGATTGGAACTAGATGATCTTTAAGGTCCCTTCCAACCCAAACCATTCTATTATTCTATGATTCTATGATTCTATGATATAATCTGTAACAGACAGTTGGATATTGACATACTGTTTCAGAGAGTAAAACACCTTTTTATGGATATGATGACCTAGTGGTAGTTTAAATTATCACTATAAAAGTAGCCATGCTGTCTTTAAAGGTAGTTCCAGTAAAGAGCTGCTGTCTTCAAACTACAGACTACTTCTTCCTTTCTTCCTCTATTCTCAAATATATTACAACTTTTTTGGCTATTCAAAGAAATGAAACTAAAGTTTCAGTTCCCATGTTGAGTTTATCTCATATCTTTAAACTGCCGAAGGTGGGAGAGAGAGATCTCAGGAAGAAAAAATAGCATTTGGTCTTATATCTACAGTTGTATCTTCTACTGCTGAGATGTTCCAAGATGGCACGGAGTAAACTGAGCTACACTATCTGACTGTACTTTGACACAAAAAAATATAGAAGAATTGTATAGAAGAAGTAGGGTCCTTCTAAACTTCTTGCAATCACGAATTGCCTCACCTTAGTGATCTGGAAATGCTTATATGATGCTTTCCATGGTGATTCTTAATGTGATTGGACAGTAGATGCAATGTAAAAGTTTAACTGTGTTGGCAGTAAACACACCAAGTTGCCAGGCACTATAGCATAAAGGAGGGGAAGACATTCTCCAAAAGTATAAGTAAATGCATTGAGTGCACGCTGGTATCCAGTAAAGTCAGGTGCCAGAAGAAGTTCTTTTTCCACTTTCAACCCTAATAATTTCAGGTCAGCAGTACAAAAATTCCAGGCTCTCCCACAGCTGCTGTTCACATGCTACTGTCTGGCAAACTGGCTTCCTTTCTGATAGATTTTCTTTATTGTCCAATTGAAATCTGCAAGTAAACCTCCAATCAGCACACTGTAGAGAGAAATGTTGTGCATTGGATAATACTATAGATTATAGGATATGTGTAAAGTGAATGGACAGTGGAGACAACATCTGGAAGTAAATATGCAGAATTTTGTTGTTTCAGGTGAAGGCCGTGAGTCACCACACAGCTGCATACAAAATGCGGGGAAAACGCAACAGTTTTGTGGGAAGCTGGATGTAAATATATGCCAGAAAATAGGAGAACATGAGAGAAACAACCGTAGAATGGTGCTTTGTGAGGTTAATCTAAATCCTATATAAATTCAATATAAATGCTTAACTGAAGAGTTTATTGCCTTTTACAGATATTGGATCTGAGACTCAGAGAGGTTGGGGCTTAGTCCAAAGTCACACAATGAGTCAGTAGCTGAGCTGAAAATGTCTAGAATTGAAAGTATGGCCCCAATGAAAAAAGTATAATTTTCCAGACTTCAGTGTAACCAAGATTTTCCCCTGATATCCACTTCTATATCCTGTTTGTCAGATCTTTCTTAAATGGCTCCATTTGGAAAATTCTCACAGGCATAAATTGAAAATTCTCACAGGGATAATTATTGACGTAATTTATCATTCAGATGAAGAAGGTTGCTTAAATGGAGAAGATAGATGGATAACATTTGAAGTAACTAGTGTTAGCAAAAGCTTCATGTAAAGAAACATCTATCCATAGAATCATAGAATATTTTGGGTTGGAAGGGACCTTTAGAGGTCATCTAGTCCAACCCTCCTGCAGTGAGCAGGGACATCTTCAACTAGATCAGGTTGCTCAGAGCCTAGTCCAACGTGACCTTAAGTGTTTCCAGGGAAGGAGCTTCTACCACCTCTCTGGGCAACTCATTCCAGTGTTTCACCACTGTCATTGTAAAAAATTTCTTCCCTAAATTCCCAAAAAATCCTGATCCAAGTGAATCCAAAATCCATCAATAGCAACTTGTAGAGTGTCTGCACCACTAAATTAAAAGCCAAGCCCTGTATCAAGCTTTAAACTCAACACATATTGCTCTTCTGATTTGATTATATAATTTGTGTAATTTCATTAATTTACTTCTATGTCATGTTGTATGAGCTAAATATGAAGCTTTCCAAAGGAAATTTAAAACATTTTTAATATTTATTATTAATAAATATATGATAGCTCCACAAACTATAATATGCTTCATGTGTATAGAAAATATAGCACTTAATAAAGATCACTGTAATGAAGAATGTCACATAGTAATTTGGAGCCAGAAGCCCAGATTCTAACATCAGGTTGAAAACTTTTCATTGGTTGAGATCTTTATTTAGCCTGCATTTGGTTAAATACATTGAAGCTCTTGGATGTAGCTCTCCAAGGACTGGAGTTGGAGACATCACAGCTAGCTTAGATGTTGGAGACATCACAGCTAGCTTAGAGAGCTGTTTGTTGAGGAGCAAGAGTGGACTAACTGGGAGCAAGGGAAACCTTATGTGGAGGACAGTAGGATGCAGAGCCTGTTGGTGCACTTGGGACTGACACTTGTCAGACACTTTCAGTTAGGTGAGATGAAGCCTGTAATAGACGACTTTCTGAAAGCGGCACTTTAGACAGAGCATAGGCTATAAGATAAGGGTGCAAATGAAAATCCTTACCTTGACTTAGGCAGCAGAAGAGACTTGAGTTGGAATTCATGCCACCTAACTTTGGTAGTTTAAATGCCAAGTCCCTTTTCCAAACTATGAGTCCAAGCTACGTCACTATTGAGAAAAAAAGAGGAGTGATTCGTCCCATCCCAAGAAAGGTTAAAGGTTCTTTTAATGTGCTTTTCCTTTCACTGTAGCGAAATTCATTCTGACTATTTAGGACTAGATATCTTAGGTCAGGTTGGAAAAAGTTATGTGACGTGTCCCACCTACTGGGGCAATGTTGCATTAAAGGGCAGAGAGATTAGGCAGAAAATTTACCCCCTTGACTTCCATCTTATCCTCAGATATCAGAGAGGCTGGGAGCAGCTGGGCTTAGATTCTGAGTGATGCTCAATTTGGTACTCTCAGTCTGGTTGCGTTCAATATATTTAACCACCACGGCTCTGGATGCACTAATAGTGCGGCACAAAAGTCCAGTCGTGTTCGAATGAGTTAGCACAGGCACTTGGTCACGTTCAATGACAACTCTCACGGCTGGATACACTAAGACTGCAACGCAACTCCAGTCTAGTTGTGTTTAGATGAACTAAACCAGCCATGCCTGGTTGTGTTCAATGAGGACTATCATGACTGGGTTAATGAATGGTGCAGTTTATTGAAGCAACAGAGTACAAGTTCTTTTGGATAGCTGGTGTTAAATATACTGTCTGCAAAGATAAGTGTAAGAACATAAATCTACAAACGCATTAAGAAAAACAGCTCTATAGAGATTTTCTAAGTTTCCCGGGGAAGGTTTGAACTTCATCCGATAGATAACCCTATAGCGGGGAAGAGAGGCTTAGCCCATTGACTGGTGCCAGAAGTTGGTGTTGATTTGTGATGTTATCTTCCCAACTTGTCTACAGTGGTATCTTCCCTAACATCCCCTCTTCTCTTAGGCTATTTTTATACTGTTTTCTTGGTTTCAGGTGGAGCTTGAATGACTCTAGTAATACACACCTTTATGATAATTGGTGTAAAATTTCCTCGCTTTGTTTTTAAAGGTAAAGACCAGAGGAAATTCAGAGTGTATGCTCAGTGAGGGGTGGTTACACCTTGGAGGCGAGTAGCTTTTGGGATGGAGATGTAGTTTAGCATTATAATGACATTATAATGAGCAAAGTTCCACTGAGGACATAGTTTTGGCAAAATGATGAGGAACTGCTGGCTCAGGATAGCAACCATACATCTTATCAGTTCCACAATACCATCAAGCTCCCCTCTGCTATGCACAGAGCCTGGCTGTGGTGTCTCCACTCCACCCTCCAGGCTGTTTCTCTTAGAGACAGCAACTCTAAGGTTGCGAGCTGTTCCCTAGGGACTACCATGGACTAGATTTCTCACATACAAACTGCACTCTGCCCTTGAAAGTTTCCTTCACGCTGTACCTTCTCTTGAGATTTAGGTATAAAGAGATTTCTAAGTCACCTCCAGTAATAATTCCACAGGCAAGATGGTCACAGTGGTCATTTCAGTCCTGAAAATACCTTCTGAATACTGAAGATATAAAACCTGCTTTGACTCTATGAGTGATTTCAAAGCAACTTCAAATCAAGACCATTCAAATCAGTTTTAATGACATCAGTGCAGACAGGCTCATGCTCTGTATGTCAGTAATTAGCTCTGTTAATTTCTCCCTGCAGTAGAATATTACTCTAGCATTTTGGAAGCAAACATATTGCAGTTCAGGCTGTTCTTAATAGCAGCTGAAAAATCTCTACTGTCATCGTTTTGTTTGTTTGGTCATTTATGTATATCTACAACCAGGGATGCATGTTGCTTCACAGATTATTGCATTTCTGAATACAATCCTGACAAGAATAACTAATATATAGGATTTTTTTATTTCTTTATTGTTCAAGATCCTACAAAATAATAAAATTATTTTTCTTCAATTGAAAATCAAAATATTTTCAATCATTTATGATACACAAAAAGAAAATAAATCTTTTTTAGTAAAAGAAAACTGTACCTGACATTATGTTCTGGTTGAATCAAGAGGAGAAAAGCAGACACAGTATTTCTAATAAAGAACATGATTCTACAGAACTGCTGAAAAGAAGAAAAGAACCTTTTATAAATTTTTTTTTTAGTAATTTATTTCATAAAGAATTGTTCTTTTATTATAAAAATGAGATTAGAAGGAAGAGAGGAAGGACAGATATTTTATATTTTAATTTTGTTAAAGGTTGTCAGTAAAAACAGAACTTCAAAGACTTTTTTCTGCCTCATTTGCTGTGTGGATTTCTGTTTTAATGTTATTTCTTTACAAGTTCCTTCCTTCAGCATACACCTGTTTGTTCAATAAAGTGTAGACTTTCACACTTACTTTTTCAGTATTTAGTACATTCTAGTCATACAAAATAAGGACATTTCACTTATATTTGTCTACAACAGCTAAAGGAATGATATCTTAAACTGCCTAGTTTAAGATATGCCCACAATATAATTTTGACCATATAACCCAAACTTTTTAGACTCCCTAATGCTGATTACAGCAGCAAAATACAAGTCTACAAATTCCTTGTTCTGATATTCCTAGTTTGCTTTTTTCCCTTCTCTTTGCAGAAGACTGGACCAGTTCTGAACTGGGTTGCTTAGATAATCTCCTGCAAGGTAGGAGAATTTCAGGATTGACTATGCTATTGGGACTCAGTGCACATCTTTCTTGGAGAGGTTTCTGCTGCCAAGTATTGGTCGATGATGATCGGTCATTGTCTATGGTGTGATTAAGTTCACTGCCATTTTTTTTTAGGACAGTATATCTATGCTGATGCCTCTGCCACTGAAATGAATGAGAATTCTTTCAACACCTTACTGGGGGCAGGAACCACTCCAGGCACGATCTTTCACCTTCAGACAGTAGTAACCCATCTCTCTCCTAGCTTACAGGGTAATTTTCATCCTAAAAGATATGATGATAAAAAAGTCAGCTTTCCCAGACTGACTCACAGTGAAGCTAAGGAGGTGAGTACCAACTGGTCCCATCAGATCTACCTCCTATGATCAGAAGCACCCCAGAACAAACAAGTCTCCTACAAATGCTTCTCCAGGGCTGAGAGCATGCCCTCCTTTTTGCCTCTCATTACAATCCTTTGCTTGAGATCACAGTGTATCACCAAGCAAGAGGCAGATATTGAAACCCAAACACTTGCATGGGGCTAGTATCTCACCATCATTGGCATGTGGTGCTAATCCAGTCTGATGCCGTTGCTGGCATCGATAAAGAATTACTGTGATGGTTGTGAGAGTTAATCACATACCAAAGTGTGGCTTCTTGCTTAAACATCCAGAACTGTCCACCACATGCAATATTTAGCAGAGAATTACCGTACTTGACAGATGTACCAAATGAATGGAGTAATAATTTCCTTTTCTAGAAAGATGGTTTAAATGAAGCAGATTTTGCTGCTTTGTCTGAAAAGTATGAAAATACTCTATTAACATACCCAATGTTAAAGGAGATAATAGATGCAGGCCAAAAGGTACCTTTGGGTCTGTATCTCCTTTTTTTTTTTAATAGTAATATTTTCTGTGTGGGAATTTTTATCTTTATTTGCTTCTGGAAGTCATCATTTTCTGAAAAAAGCTAGTGGCACAAGGGGCAGATTCTGGGAAATTTTCAGTTCGCTTGAATGAAAAATACAGCTAGGCTGGTAGTGGTAGTTTTCAGGGTAGGAAAATGATTATCCATAACTGTGAGGAAAAAATGCAAGGTATAATTTGTATGGACCTAAGTCTGGCACCTTCCCAGGCAAGTATATGACAGAACCATGATCAATAATTGCAAAGCTTTGAGTCAGTTCTGGCTAGCACAGATTTTGTGAAGAAGCTACAGGGGCACAGGATATTAATGCCATTTTTTTCTTCTGTAGCTCTTTTGAAAAACAAGCATTTGATATAAAGGAAATTCATCTGCATTGCAGGGCTCTTCCCTCTGCCTCCCTTCTGCTTTGGTTGTTTGCCACTGGCTGCCAGACACTTTTCTTTAAATCCCTTAATGGCTGTGAATAGAAATATAACTGTGTGGGGCTTTGATGCTACCCAAAACTTGAGTTCATTCTCCATTTGTGACACAGATTCTGGGTGACATTAATCTCACACTCAGCACCCACTGGCTTTTTATTCCTCCTTCATTAAGTCTTGGGGATGGGGGCCTTTCCCACAGTATGTGTGATTGTATGTATGTGATTGCAAACACAGGATACAGCATAATACCTCTCTAGTCTTAGCTGGGGCCTCAGGATGTTGTTGTAGCACAGAAAAAGAAGGGAAAAAGATGAATGTTTGACTGAACCGTAAATGAATGAACAATAAAGAAAACCATGACTGAGGAGGATGGATTGGAATAATGAAATTGGTTCAATTGTGAAAGAGAAGACTGAAAGAGAGGACAATTTTCTACACTCTGACTAGGACAAAAAGATTTCATTCAGTCTTTAGGAAAAAAAAATTATTTGGGAAGAATAGCAAAAAAATTGAGTACCTGTGGAAGAGACACTTGGACTATTCATCACTGCTCATTTTTAGCCACAGGTTATCAGATAACTTGAGAAATGGTACAGGTTTCAGTAGTGGCTTGAGAGGGGATTAGGGCTGTTCACCAACTGCCAAGAGTTAATAGCTGATATTTTAGTATCTTTCGCTGGAGAGTGAAATATTGGTCTCTCAGAAGAACCTGCCTAAGTGCAGGAGTGTGGCCAGTGTTCCTTAAATTATCAGAGAAGGGCCTAGGAGGTATCACAAGTATTCAGAGGAGTTTGTGAAATGTTGAGAAAGGTAATATTAGGTGAAAACTGCTCCATCCTTCCCAGTAAGGCAGTGAGCCAGTAAAGTGCTGGTTATCTAATTGCTGGTGAAACCTCACTTTCTCAAAGGAGGGATGTTTTCAGCTACAGCTATTAGTTACCAACACCTCTCAACCCCCACTTTAAGGAGCAAAGATGCTGCTGATGTAGGAAAGGAAATATCAAATGAGGGGAAGGTATCAGAAGTCATGGAGTAGAATAGTTCTGGAGTAGAATAGTTCCTATCCTTAATTTCTCTAAGCTGTATCAGTGAGCTTTGCACACAGAGATTTGTGAAGCCCTGCTTGGTGTGGGATAGCTGTACTGAGCAAAAAAGCAGAACTGAGGATGGGGAAAAAAACAATAACCAGCATTATAGCTGATGATAGGACTATCTAACCTCTCAGCTAAGGGTGCTTCTGGTTATATTCCTTATGCCTCAGGGAAATCTTGTAGGGTAGATTAGTATTAATTTTCACTATAATTTTCAAATAAATATATTTCATTTATTTTAATGAGAATTAAATTTTCTTAACCAGTTAGAGAAGCTGAATCAAAGAGAGTTCCAATGACCTGGGCTCATCCTGACTTGGATCATAAAATCATATAATGGTCTGGGTTGGAAGTGACCTTAAAGATCATCCAGTTCCAACCTCCTTACCATGAACAGGGACACCTTCCACTAGACCAGGTTGCTCAAAGCCTTATCCAGCCTGGCCTGGAACACTTCCAGGGAGGGGGCATCCATAACTTCCTAGGGCAACCTGTGCCAGTGTCTCACCACCCTCACAGGAAATAATTTCTTCCTAACATCTCATCTCAATCTCCCCTCTTCCTGTTTAAAGTGATTGCCCCTTGTTCTATCACTCCCTGCCCTTGTCTAAAGTCCCTCTCCAGCCTTCCTGTAGATCATCTTCAGGTACTGGAAGGTCATTATAAGGTCTTCCTGGAACCTTCTCTTCTCCAGGCTGAACAGCCCCAACTCTTTCAGCCTGTCCTCATAGGAGAGCTGTCCCAGTCCTCCTTTGATCCTACAAGCCCTCCTGATCAGGAGGGCTTTAAACTAGGTTTGAA